>NC_053026.1:592464392-592694384 GCF_003073215.2 Triticum urartu
GGTACGGCCAAAATACGCCAGGGGCTTCAGTACCCCTCAACATGGTGTGAGAAGTTCGAACACTTTAACAAGTGCGGCGCCCCGAACTTATAGCATTATATGCATCGGCTCTGAATCATGTCTTGGGTCAATAGTTTGGTTTGCCCGGCTCCTATGTTTTGGTGCCTTACGTTCCGCTATATCGGCTAAGGTAGCACTAGGAGAACCACTGCGATTGTGCCCCAGTTGAGCTAGGCCGAGCACCTCAGTGGCGAAAGCTAAAACTGACTGTCATGATGAAGCGAGAGTTGGTCGCTGTTCGAGAGGTTTTTTCGAGTCCCTAAAGACTTATGCCGCTTCGGGCGAGGAGTCGGCTCTGCCGGCCAAGGCGTGGATAGCGCCCCGAAATCGGTCTTCTGAATACTAGGGGCTTCGCCGAAATTTAAAATTATAGAATTCTATGGCTAAGTGAGAGTGTTCACGCATTATAGTCCGATTGCCTCGTTCGTTGGGCTGAGCGCCTCCCTCGAAGGACCCAAATATGGGAAAAAGAGCGCCCAGGTTTATCCCCGAACACCCCAGCACTAGCGGCATGGGGGCAGAAGCCGACGACTCGCCATCTCTCAGTATTGATAAACAGTCGCACAGAAGGTAATATTTTAAATTCAAGCAGCATTGCTTAGCGCATATGAACAAGTTTTCAGCGCACAGGATAACACGAGCGAGTTTTACTCAAAAAATACATCCTTGGTACATCCATCCGCAACAAGGCGGGCACCCTTCAGAACATCCTTATAATAATTCTCGGGCTTGCGATGCCCTTTCCCCGGCGGTGGCCCGTCCTTCACAAGCTTCTCCGCATCCAGCTTGCCCCAGTGCACCTTAGCACGGGCAAGGGCCCTACGGGCACCTTCAATGCAGACGGAGCGCTTGATGTCATCAAGCCTCGGATAGGCCTCCACCAGCCGCCGCACCAGACCAAAATAGCTCCCAGGCAGAGCCTCTCCAGGCCATAGCCGAACTAGGAGGCCCTTCATGGCCTGTTCGGCCGCCTTGTGGAGCTCGACCAGTTGCTTCAGCTAGTCACTCAGGGGCACGGGGTGTCCGGCCTCAGCGTACTGAGACCAGAACACCTTCTCCGTCGAGCTGCCCTCCTCGGCTCGATAGAATGCGGCGGCATCAGATACACTCCAGGGAAGATCTGTGAATGCTCCTAGAGAGCTCCGGATTCGGGTAAGTAATAGGTAACTCACGTTTATGTGTTTGCTTTGCATAAAGAATGCCTTACCCGCCGCAATCTTCTTCACCTCATCCAACTCCTGGAGGGTCTTCTAGGACTCGGCCTTGGCAGACTTGGCATTTTCTATAGCTGCCGCGAGCTCGGACGCTTGCGTCTTCGAGTCAAGCTCCAAACTCTCATGTTTCTTCATGAGAACCTGGAGCTCTTGCCGCACCTTGCCAACCTCAGCCGCATACCTCTCCCGCTCGGTGTGCTCCATGGCCGCACTCTTCTCGGCCTTGAGCAGCGCTTTCTTAAGGGTTGCCACCTCAGATGTGGCCCCTGCAATAGCCATGTCAATCCTATCATTTTTTGCAATTGCACCTTTTTTATATACATATTCGAACAGGGTATTTCTTACCTTCCTTCTCCTCGAGCTACTTCTTGGCACGCTCGAGCTCTTGCTCGGACTTCTCGAGACTCTGCTTCAGCATGTCCACTTCCATAGTCAGTGCGGCGGACGCTAGCAGAGAAGCCTGCATACGCATATTGACTCCTTTTGTTAGACTCCTACGAATTCTTTGATCCTCTATTTGGCTTTTCTTCCCGAACGCCCAACAGAGCATCAGGGGCTACTGTCTATGCGGCAAAATTATTTGAACATTCTTTACTTACCTCAAAGTCTGCTAAAAGTCTTGTACAAGCTTCAGTCAGTCCGCTTTTGGCGGACTAAACTTTCTGGATCACCGCACTCATAATAGTGCGGTGCCCCTCGTCGATGGAGGCACCTTGGAGCGCCTCCAACATATTGTCCAGTGCCTCCGGTTGGATGGAGGTCACCGGCATGGTAGGCTTGCTCCTCTTGGAAGGAGGTCGCCCGCCGGACTCTGGAACCCTTGAAGATTTCGGAGCTATGTCCGGCCTTAAGCCGGACTTGGAGCCCTGGGGGGTTTCATCCCCTTTACTCATGGAGTCCGGGAGGTCGCCTTGCGGCGCCTCCAGGACCACCTCCTCCCGGCATGGAACCTGTTGGGACAACACTTCGGTGTCATCCGTAGGGCGGGGGGATGAAGCCGTCGGAAGTGAGTTCACCTCCGACGGGTCCAGTGAGCCGCTCGACGATGCATCGAGCCAGTCCTTGGGTGGGCTGCATAAACATATTCGACATAAGGAAAAGCTGTGCGAAAAACGAATACTATGAATTACCCCGGTATCTGGACACTTATGATTTCGCCAGGGGCTTGGCCCTGGGTTGCCACTCCTCTTCGTCATCGTCGGACTCGGTGGAGCAGTCCGGAGGAAGGGTTTTCCCCTTCTTGGACCCTCCGGCCTCCTCGGAGAGGGCGGCCTTCATTTTTTTCTCTCCTCCCGCTGGAGGGGGAGAGGTCTCTTCTTCTTCCTCCTCGTCTTCACGAGAGGAAGGTGCTTCAGGACCGTCGAATGACGAATCCGACACCTCCTGGCGCCGGGCACTCTTTCGAGTCCCCATGGCCCTTTTCGTGGCCTTCTTCTCCGGCACCACATAGGGCGCCGGAACCAGCAGCTTTGCCAAGCGAGTGTCCGTTGGGCCTTCAGGCAGAGGATCCGGATAGTTGATTTGTCCGGACGTCGCCACCCAATCCTATCAAAGATAAGGGAACTCAGATCCCGCATAGAGTCAAACCATGAAAAACTGATACCCTATAAAAGGACAAAAACGGCTTACCACATGAGCGTGATGCTGAGTACTGAATCCGCGATCCTCGGCAGCGGATGCGGGAGCCTCGGCGCCCTTGAAAAGCACCCTCCAAGCATCTTCGTACGTCGTGTCGAAGAGCCTGTTTAGAGTTTGATGCTGCGCCGGGTCGAACTCCCACAGGTTGAAGGCCCGTCGTTGACACCGGAGGATCAGGCAGATGAGCATAACCTGGACTACGTTGACAAGCTTGAGCTTCTTGTCCGCCAGGGTTTGGATGCATGTTTGGAGTCCGATCAGCTCTCCTTTTTTACCCCACGACAGGCCAGTCTCCTTCCAGGAGGTGAGCCGCGTAGGGGGTCCGGACCGAAACTCGGGGGCTGCGAGCCATTCGGGGTCGCACGGCTCGGTGATGTAAAACCACCCCGATTGCCACCCCTTCAGGGTCTCCACAAAGAAGCCCTCGAGCCACAGGACATTGGCCATCTTGCCAACCATGGCACCGCCGCACTCTGCCTGGCTGCCGCGCACCACCTTTGGCTTGATGTTGAAGGTCTTTAGCCATAAGCCGAAATGAGGGCGGATGCGGAGGAAAGCGTCGCACACAACGATAAACGCCGAGATGTTGAGGACGAACTGCGGGGCTAGATCGTGGAAATCCAGGCCGTAGTAGAACATGAGCCCCCGGACAAATGAATGCAGAGGGAAGCCCAGTCCGTGGAGGAAATGGGGGAGAAATACCACCCTCTCATGGGGCCTAGGAGTGGGGATGAGCTGCCCCTTCTCGGGGAGTCGGTGCGTGATGTCGCTGGCTAGATATCCGGCCTTCCTTAGCTTTTTTATGTGTCCCTCCGTGACGGAGGAGACCATCCACTTGCCTCCCGCTCCGGACATGACTGGAGAAGGTCGAGGTCGTAGTGCGGACTTGGGCGCTGGAGCTCGAGTGTGCAAGAATGGATAGGCAAAGGAGGAAGAAGGCGGGGGTGAAAAGGTGGATCCTTATCCCCTTATATGGGTGGGCGCGACTACATGCCCCCACCAGCCTGGTAAAACTTGCTTATCTCCAAGCGCCGTAATCAAAGGCGCGGTTGGGTTACCCACGCCCGTATTGATGAGAATCCTGGAATAAAGGGACACGATCTCTCCTTTGACAAGACGTGCCAAGGAAACCGCCTCGCATAACGCGCTGAGGTGGGATAATGAAACGATTTGGATAAAGGCTGGGCCGTGGCGTGTCGCACCATGGAATACATCAGTAGATTAGATTTGTGTTAATATTATTATTCTCTCTATGGCAATATGTGGAAAGAAGGACACTATCTCTGTGTTCAAAATCTTCTATGAAGTGCTTGGAGGAGGAACCCGCCTTGCAATGCCGAAGACAATTTGCGCGCCGGACTCGTCGTCATTGAAGCCTGGTTCAGGGGCTACTGAGGGAGTCCTGGATTAGGGGGTGTTCGGATAGCCGAATTATACCTTCAGCCGGACTCCTGGACTATGAAGATACAAGATTGAAGACTCTGTCCCGTGTCCGGAAGGGATTTTCCTTGGCGTGGAAGGCAAGCTTGGCGATACGGATGTTTAGATCTCCTACCATTGTAACCGACTCTATATAACCCTAACCCTATCCGGTGTCTATATAAACCGGAGGGTTCTAGTCCGTAGGACAAAATACACATCTACAATCATACCATAGGCTAGCTTCTAGGGTTTAGCCTCTCTGATCTCGTGGTAGATCAACTCTTGTATTACCCATATCATCAATATTAATCAAGCAGGACGTAGGGTTTTACCTCCATCGAGAGGGCCCGAACCTGGGTAAAACTTCATGTCCCCTACCTCCTGTTACCATCCGGCCTAGACACACAGTTCGGGACCCCCTACCCGAGATCCGCTGGTTCTGACACCGACAACAACACTGCGCACCGGACTCATCATCATTGAAGCCTGGTTCAGGGGCTACTGAGGGAGTCCTAGATTAGGGGGTCTCCAGACAGCCGGACTATATGCTTTGGCCGGACTGTTGGACTATCAAGATACAAGATTGAAGACTTCGTCTCGTGTCCGGATGGGACTCTACTTGGCGTGGAAGGCAAGCTAGGCAATACGGACATGTATATCTCCTCTCTTGTAACCGACCTTGCGTAACCCTAGCCCCCTCCGGTGTCTATATAAACCAGAGGGTTTAGTCCGTAGGACAATAGAAAATCATAACATAGGATAACTTCTAGGGTTTAGCCTCTACGATCTTGTGGTAGATCAACTCTTGTAATACTCATATCATCAAGAACAATCAAGCAGGACGTAGGGTATTACCTCAATCAAGAGGGCCCGAACCTGGGTAAACATCGTGTCCCCTGCCTCATGTTACCATCCGCCTTAGATGCACAGTTCGGGACCCCCTACCCGAGATCCACCGGTTTTGACACTGACAGTCGGCCTTCCTTTTCTTGTCTCCCCCGGCTGGGAGGGAGAACTTTTCTCCTCCTCCTACTCGTTTCCGTGGGAGGAGTGTGCGTCGGAGTCATCGGACTATGAGTCCGATACAACCTTGTGCCGGAGACCCTTTCGGGTCCCCGTGGCCTTCTTCTTGGCCTTCTTTGTCGGCACCTCGTAAGGTGCCGGAGTCAGCATCTTCGTTAGAAGAGCGTCTGCAGGATCTTCGGGCAGGGGGGCTGGGCAATCAAGCTTCTCCGATGTCTCTATCCAGTCCTGTTAATGACATGGAAGCATAGATCCTGCACATAACTAAACCGGGGCAAATAAATACCCTGAGAGATATAAAAGCCTACTGGATTGGCGCGGTGCTTTGCGCTGAGTCCGTGGTCCTCGGTCAGGGAGGGAGGAATCTCGGGGCTCTTGAATAGCACCCTCCAGACGTCCTCGTGCATCGTGTCATAGAGCTCTCGCAGCGTCTGGTGCTTGGCCGAGTCGAACTCCCACAAAACAAATGCCCGTCATTGACACGAAAGGATCTGGTGGAAGAGAATAACCTGGACCATGTTGACAAGCTTGATTTTCTTGTTAGTCATGTTCTGGATGCAGGTCTGGAGTCCGGTCAGCTCCACCGAAGAACCCCGGGATAGGCCCTTCTCTTTCCAGGAGGTGAGCCACGTGGGGACTCCGGATCGAAATTTGGGGGCCGCCGCCTAGTTGGAGTCGCGTGGCTCGGTGATGTAGAAACACCCCGATTACCACCCCTTTATGGTCTCCACATAGGAGCCTTTGAGCCAGGTCACGTTAGGCATATTGCCCACCATGGCGCCTCCGCACTCTGCCTGCTGGCCAACCACCACCTTCGGTTTGACATTAAAAGTCTTCAGCCACAGGCCGAAATGGGGCTTGATGCGGAGGAAGGCCTCGCACACGACGATAAACGCCGAGATGTTGAGGATGAAATTGGGGGGCAGATCGTGAAAATCTAGACCATAGTAGAACATGAGCCCGTGGACGAACGGGTGGAGCGGAAATCCCAGTCCCGGATGAAGTGGGTAAGAAAAACTACCCTCTCATGGGGTTCGGGCGTAGGGATGATCTGCCCCGCATCTGGCAGCCGGTGTGCGATATCCGTGGCCAAATATCCGGCTTCCCGTAACTTTTTGATGTTCTCCTCCATGAGGGAGGAGACCATCCACTTGCCTCTTGCTCCGAACATGCTAGGAGTGGTTTGAGAAGAAGAACGCGAGCTTGGGCGCTAGAGCTCGAGTGTGCGGGAATGGGTAAGCGAGGAAGAAGAAGGCGTGGGTGAAAAGGGTAAATTCTTGTCCCTTTATAAGGGCGTAAGAGGCGATGTGTCTCCCCACTTGCCTGGTAAAAACCTCTTATTCCCCAGGCACCGTAATTGATGGTGCGGTTGGGTTACCCAGGTCCGTATTAATGAGAATCCCGTGATAAGGGGAACACGACCTCTACTTTGACAAGACATGTCAAAAAAACCGCCTCGCGATATGTGCGGTGCTAGTTGAGAAAAACGGTTCGAATAATGA
Source organism: Triticum urartu (assembly GCF_003073215.2). Taxonomy (NCBI): domain Eukaryota; kingdom Viridiplantae; phylum Streptophyta; class Magnoliopsida; order Poales; family Poaceae; genus Triticum; species Triticum urartu. The sequence continues at coordinate 592,471,252 of NC_053026.1, forward strand.
CCGGGCCGTGGCATGATGTCATACCTTCAAAACGTGTCAGCACATTAGATTTGTGGAAATATTATTCTCTCTACGGTGGTACATGGAACTTGTTTTGCAGGGTCAGACACTATCCTTGTGTTCAAACTCTTCCATGGAGTATTCGGAGGAGGAACCCGCCTTGCAATGTCGAAGACAATACTGCGCGCCGGACTCATCGTCATTGAAGCCTGGTTCAGGGGCTACTGAGGGAGTCCTGGATTAGGGGGTCTCTGGACAGCCGGACTATATCCTTTGGCCGGACTGTTGGACTATGAAGATACAAGATTGAAGACTTCGTCTCGTGTCCGGATGGGACTCTACTTGGCGTGCAAGGCAAACTAGGCAATACGGATATGTATATCTCCTCCCTTGTAACCGACCTTGTGTAACCCTAGCCCCCTCCGGTGTCTATATAAACCAGAGGGTTTAGTCCGTAGGACAACAGACAATCATACCATAGGCTAGCTTCTAGGGTTTAGCCTCTACGATCTCGTGGTAGATCAACTCTTGTAATACTCATATCATCAAGAACAATCAAGCAGGACGTAGGGTATTACCTCCATCAAGAGGGCCCGAACCTGGGTAAACATCGTGTCCCCTGCCTCATGTTACCATCCGCCTTAGAGCACAGTTCGGGACCCCATACCCGATGACCTAGGGTTTATAAATCCGTGGGAGGTGTAGGATGAAGATGGTCTCTCTCAAACAACCCTGCAACCAAATAATAAAAATTCTCTTGTGTCCCCAACACACCAAATACAATGGTAAATTGTATAGGTGCACTGGTTTGGCAAAGAGATGGTGATACAAGTGTAGTAATGATACTAGATATTGATTTTTGTAGTAGGAACAATAAAAAACAGCAAGGTAGCAATTGATGAAACTGGGCACAAACGGTATTGCAATGCTTGAAAATGAGGCCTAGGGTCCATACTGTCACTAGTGCAATCCCTCAACAATGCTAATATAATTGGATCATATAACCATCCCTCAACATGCGATGAAGAATAACTCCAAAGTTCCTATCTAGCGGAGAAAATAAGAAGAAATTGTTTGTAGGGTACGAAACCACTGATGTCTACTACACAACCTTCTTCTTGTAGACGTTGTTGGGCCTCCAAGTGCAGAGGTTTGTAGGATAGTAGCAAATTTCCCTCAAGTGGATGACCTAAGGTTTATCAATCCGTAGGAGGCATAGGATGAAGATGGTCTCTCTCAAGCAACCCTGCAACCAAATAACAAAGAGTCTCTTGTGTCCCCAACACACCCAATACAATGGTAAATTGTATAGATGCACTAGTTCGGCGAAGAGATGGTGATACAAGTGCAATATGGATAGTAGATAATGGTTTTTGTAATCTGAAAATATAAAAACAGCAAGGTAACTAATGATAAAAGTGAGCGTAAACGGTATCACATTGCTAGGAAACAAGGCCTAGGGTTCATACTTTCACTAGTGCAAGTTCTCTCAACAATAATAACATAATTGGATCACATAACTATCCCTCAACATGCAACAAAGAGTCACTCCAAAGTCATTAATAGCGGAGAACAAACGAAGAGATTATGGTAGGGTACGAAACCACCTCAAAGTTATTCTTTCCAATCAATCCGTTGGGCTATTCCTATAAGTGTCACAAACAGCCCTAGAGTTCGTACTGAATAACACCTTAAGACACAAATCAACCAAAACCCTAATGTCAGCTAGATACTCCAATGTCACCTCAAGTATCCGTGGGTATGATTATACGATATGCATCACACAATCACAGATTCATCTATTCAAACCAACACAAAGTACTTCAAAGAGTGCCCCAAGGATTCTACCGGAGAGTCAAGACGAAAACGTGTGCCAACCCCTATGCATAGGTTCATGGGCGAAACCCGCAAGTTGATCACCGAAACATACATCAAGTGGATAAATAGAATACCCCATTGTCACCATAGGTATCCCACGCGAGACATACATCAAGTGTTCTCAAATCATTAAAGACTCAATCCGATAAGATAACTTCAAGGGGAAAACTCAATCCATTACAAGAGAGTAGAGGGGGAGAAACATCATAAGATCCAACTATAATAGCAAAGCTCGCAATACATCAAGATCGTACCACCTCAAGAACACGAGAGAGAGAGAGAGATCAAACACATAGCTACTGGTACATACCCTCAGCCCTGAGGGTGGACTACTCCCTCCTCGTCATGGAGAGCGTCGGGATGATGAAGATGGCCACCAGAGAGGGATTCCCCCTCCGACAGGGTGCCGGAATGGGTCTAGATTGGTTTTCGGTGGCTACAGAGGCTTCTGGCGGCGGAACTCCCGATCTATTGTGCTCCCCGAAGTTTTTAGGGTATATGGGTATATATGGGAGGAAGAAGTACGTCGGCGGACCTCCGGGCTGTCCACGAGGCAGGGGGTGCACCCAGGGGGGGGTGGGCATGCCCCCACCCTCGTGGGCAGCCCGGGACTCTCCTGGTCCAACTTTGATAGTCTTCTTCTGGTCCAAAAATAAGTTCCGTGAAGTTTCAGGTCAATTGGACTCCGTTTGATTTTCCTTTTTTGCGATACTCTGAAACAAGGAAAAAACAGAAACTGGCACTGGGCTCTAGGTTAATAGGTTAGTCCCAAAAATCATATAAAATAGCATATAAATGCATATAAAACATCCAAGGTTGATAATATAATAGCATGGAACAATAAAAAATTATAGATGCGTTGGAGACGTATCAACCACCTCAAAGCTATTCTTTCCGATCAATCTATCCTAGAATTCATACTAAAATAACACCAAGCTATTCTTTCGGATCGATCTAACCAAGAGTTCGTACTAAAATAACACCATAAGATACACATCAACAAACTCTAATGTCACCTAGATACTCCAATGTCACCGTGAGTATCCGTGAATTGATTATACGATATGCATCAAACAATTTCAGATTCATAATACTCAATCCAACACAAATAACCTCAAAGAGTGCCCCAAGATTTCTACCAGAGAAACAAAGACGAGAACGAGCACCAACCCCTATGCATAGATTACCCCAATGTAACCTCGGGAATCCGCGAATTGAGTGCCAAAACACATATCAAGTGAATCAATATGATACCCCATTGTCACCACGGGTATTCATAGCAAGACATACATTGCTACCTCTTTAGCACTGCATTGGTTTTCCCTTGAAGAGGAAAGGGTGATGCAGCAAAGTAGTGTAAGTATTTCCCTCAGTTTTTGAGAACCAAGGTATCAATCCAGTAGGAGACTATGCATAGGCCCCTCGTACCTACAGAAACAAATAAGAACCTCGCAACCAACGCGATAAATAAAGGGGTTGTCAATCCCTTCACCGTCACTTACGAGAGTGAGATCTGATAGAGATAATAATAATAAGATAAATATTTTTGGTATTTTTATGATATAGATTGAAAGTAAAGATTGCAAAGTAAAATAGATTGGAAACTAATATGATAAAAGATAGACCCGGGGGCCATAGGTTTCACTAGTGGCTTCTCTCAAGATAGCATAAGTATTACGATGGGTGAACGAATTACTGTCGAGAAATTGATAGAATAGTGAATAATTATGAGAATATCTAGGCATGATCATGTATATAGGCATCGCGTCCATGACAAGTAGACCGAAATGATTCTGCATCTACTACTACTAGCTGAATGCCCGTACGTTGTCACGGATTAAAAAACACATTATGATCAAATAATTTTTCAAATTAAAAAATGTGTGTCGGATATGATAGGGCTGGTTTCAATTCCTGGACAAATTGATTCTCTCTCTCTCTCTCTTATTTCTTTCTAGGCAATCGTCGTATGTCTTTAAAAACTCCCCCTTGCATCATTTTATTCTCCTCACCCTTCCTTTCCCTTTACCTTTTTCACAGTGCCGTGTGGGCAAACCCTATTCAAAATCTTCTATTTTCATTTATTATGTCATCGATTCAAAATATTATTTGATCTCCTTTTTGAGTGGAAACTTACGAAGTACGTCTCAGAACTGGAAAGAAACATGAACTCTGATAAGTATAGAAACAAAGAACAAAATCATATTTTCTCAAAAAAATAGACCCTCTCAAACAACATATACTACTCCCAAACCCAAAGAAAAAGAGACCTGCAAGAGAGGTATGTTTAATGCAAAGCATCTGACGTTTAGGTCACTCTCAAAAAGTTTATTTCTGTATCGATCAAATGACCGGGAGGAGCATCTTGAGTTCAAGTAGTTCCCTCTGAAGGGGTATGTTGAGTTAAAGGCTATCCTCTTCCTTCTCAAGAGGAACTCCTGACCTCCTTGAGAATATAAAGAAGCTTAACAAACCAAGCTCTATGTGCCCCATAACTTGACCATGGATAAATACAAACTTTTGCAAAAAAAATAAAAACTGAAAATTCAAAGCCAGGAAGTCCGCCATAGTTAGTTTAAGCTCGTACAACCCAAAAAGCAATAGTTAGTTTAAGCTCTTACAGCCCAAAAAGCATATGATTTGATCGCCTATAAGTTTCAACATTACGTTGAGGCTTAGAAATGCTTTCTGATTTTGTAGAATTACAGATAAAACCTCCAAGCATGACTGAAAATTGAGAGTGATGTGCTGAGTTAGGACTGATAGTAACATTCAGTAGGACAACCAACAAGAAAACTACGATGACGTACTACCATCACATGAAATGTGTAAATGTGTGTGCATTATTTAGGTTCTCAACATCTATCTCTCATGCACTTCTGGTTTCTTTTCTCCTATCCAAGCATCTCACTGCCAAACTATCAAAAAAATAGCAGCTTCCCATGGAGGTGGGGCCTCGGCCAGCGACGCGACGGGAGCAGACATCAGCCTTAAGGAAGTACTCATCAAGCTTGATATTGACCGATGGCCACCTTGATTGATGACAGTAGCCCGTGAGAAGACATCACACTCCGACTTACCGCAGAAGTAATTCTGCACAAATGAAGACCTAAAAAAGAATCAGTGTATTTAAAAAATTAAAAGCTACACATATAAAAGTGTAAAAAGGCATAAGTAGGGACAAAATTGTGGAATAGCTCTGACGAATGCACATAAGACTATGCGACACTTTGATTATCAGAGAAGATTACATGCTCGTAAATCGTAATGTGCCCTTCACAAGCATATCGAATCTTGAGAAAAATAAAAATTATTATCAGCACAAGCCACATACAAGATGTCTAGAAAGCAAATAGCAATGGTCATTTTGACAGGAATCAAAATATGACACATTATTCAGAAAAAGAATTATAAGTCAATGTGCAGGCAACCTGATGCTAATTTATACACGCACAGTTATCATGTGCACAACAGGTGCCATTTGAAAACAGAGTACTCCCCCGTCCCAAAATAAGTGTCTTCGATTTAGTACAGTTTTAAGACACGGAGGGAGTAATTATTATCGGTATACATACATAGTTCTTGGAGAAACCGAAACCTAAATGCATCTGCAATCATGCATCAAACCTGCCCGTACAAAATACATCTTTTGAATGTTGAAATTTTACGGTTTGGTAGCCATCTACAATCATGCATCAATTCTCACAATCATATCATGATTGAAAATTTTCCAATTTGGTAGTTTGGAAATTAATATAACAAGCAACAATTTGAGAGTTGGGAGACATTACTAATATGATTCACTTTGTACAATGTAGTTTCACCATGATCGAAAATTTCCCAATTTGGTAGTCTGCACATCGACATTACAAGCAACAATTTTCCACTTTTTACAAAGTAGTTCATGTAGAAGATGGCAAAGAAGATGTGGGTTTGACAGTACTGATCATCTGCAGATTTTGAATGATACCTTTCAGACCTTGTGATTAGAAAAATATGTTGAACTATTGGCAAAGATTCAAAATCAATCATGGATTATTTAATCAGCACCATGATTCTACAACAAAGTGATGAAATTTTGAGAAACTCCCAATATGTGTTTGCTTCATCCCCTGCAAAAATCCAAGAAGAAAAGTTATTATATTATGAACAATGGAAATTGAATCAGTAATAAGTGTACACAATCTATTATTGGTCAGTGCTTTTTTACCATATACGGGTTGCCTAATATGCCAATTGTAGAAAATCTCTGTCCAGACATGAGGCCTAATGGGATCCCACGTGATAACTAACAAGAATGGAATGGTCCAAGAAGAAAATTATGGGATTAAGGTAGTAGAATAGAAGACCAAACCTGAGGCGGTAGCCTGTAGCGGCCGGAGACTCCTCGCACACCTGCGTCGCCACGCCATCCGTCGCTGATCAACGACGTGTCAGCCCTGTCGATGCCTGCCTGAGCGAAGGCAAGAAGAGACCGATGGGAGAGCGTAGCATCATGGAGAAGCCCTTGTGGGCCGGCTTCGCACCACCAGTCGCCACCACCTCCCTCGACAAGGTTTAACAGCACACCTAAAAACTTAAAAAGAAAGACATTAAAATCGGGACTTTTTTGTCAATGGTTCAGTTAGATTATTAGTTCATGGAAATTTAATGGGGAAAGAAAAGGATTGAACAAAAGAAAGAAGCATTTCCATCACCACATAGAGTATCAAATGAACCCTTGCTGCAACATGGTGACTGATCAATGTTTAACATCTTACTTTTTCATCTACTTGTATGTAATCTTGTGTGCACTTATAGTTAGGACATGGTATGCAAAAGACAGTGGTGGAGCAAACGAACATAGCATCACAGTAGACTAACAGAGTAATCAAATCAACCATACTACAGTTCACGAATGATGAGCATGCTTAACTTCAGACAGAGAGCGACATGCTTCAGGATAATCTGAACAAACTTTGTAGAGACAGGATTTTTGACTCCCGGGTGCAGGGACACCCCACTATCCATGTTGTTTGCGTCACTTTCACTTCTTTTGGGATCTGGACCACACCCTGTCTAGTCATTGCGTTTTGCAGAGAACACGAACAGTAATCCCAGCGGCTGCATAGGGCATTGTTTATTTGAGATTCCTGACACCGCCGCGTACATAAAGAAAATGAACTCACGTGGGCACTGCTCTCTCTCTCTCTCCTCATTTTTTCATTTCTCTCACATTCGCGTGGAAGACACAGACCAGTAATGATACGGGCTCTCTCTCTTCTTTCCTTTCTCATCTTTCTCTCTTCACGTATGACTAGTTACTGTGACCTACCTGTCACTTATGTCAGGATTAGCTCCCAGACCCAGCACCTATTGCATGCGTGGATGCGCCACATGCTTCGCCCAGTCTTGTCTTTTCAATAAGTAATCAGCCAGTCAAACCAACATGCAAGAGGGCCTAGCATCTTTTGCCTACTCTGCCTACCCCTACACCCTACTTGTCCCTAGGAGCGCCCCCCATTAGCTTGGTCAAATGGACTAGATAAATAGGCAACTGCTACTAATGCTTTGCTGTTCGGCAGACAAGGGCACAAATCTCATCAAGGGTGAACGGCTAGATAAAAGGGGGTCGGGACACCCGGGTGTTACCATACTTTTCCGAACTTTGTAACATTATCTATCAACATAATCACATACATAGAGGACCAGATGAGCTGCTTCTCAGTTTGCAGGAATAATGTTGATCACATCTCATTTATAGGACAAAGATATTTGGGTAATGCCACCATTTTGCATATAAAAAATTAATAATACCTATTCTTGTTTTGTAATTTGAGGCATCAAAGTTTTAGGACAAACATGTGCCCCAAAAGGAAATATGATATTGCTCTGTAGTTAAGTCTGACAAGAAATAATTTAGGAACATGTGACTAAAGTAGAGAAAAGACCATGCTCTTACATGTTGAAGCAGCCGTGGCACTTGACAAGTTGACAACACATAATCTGGGGCTGGGAGAAAAATCAATTGAACGGAAAGGCATGTTTCACCCACATCCTATGTGGTCTGATGCACACGTACCATGAGGAATGAGGAGCTTCTATGGACCCGCCGACGGCTTGAGGAGGTCGATGTCGTTCTGCCACACCTGTTCCGATTCCCAACTAAAAACAGACAAATTAAATCACGCGGCAAACAGCGGTGAAGCTTAGCATCATGCGGCAACTGGCTACGCGGCAAACCCCTCCAGCTCCCCTCTTACTATGCCCAGAGCATATACGAAGGCGAGGAGCACGCAGCCCACTGGCGCGAGGCTCGCGGTGCGGGGGCGATGGAGACTACTTGAGACCAACAATGGGGGCCGATGTGGTGGAGCTAGCGTTACCTCAGCCATCGGTTGTCGTTGCTGTCGATGCACCGCCCTCCCCGCATCGCCGTCACTCATCGTTGCCGTCGTCGCTCCCTCCCCGTGTTGCCGTCCTCATGGACTCTGTGAGATGTCAAGGGCGCGGATCCACCACTCCAATCTAGCTTGGCTTCAGTGCGCGGCCGCTCGAGGTCGCTGTAGGCGGGAGGAAGTCGGCCGCGGAGATTCCTCTCTGGAGAGAAAGGGAATTGAGACCAAGGGGTTTGGGGGAAGGGAGTGGGAGGTGGACTACGGGGACGTGGGGACGTGGGTTGTTTTACCTTTTCTTTCTTTTTTCTTTCTTTCGTGCGTAGGTGGGTGGGAAGGCGGGGACGAGGGTAGGTTCGTACGAGGCGGGAGGATCGAACAAGGTGGTCGAACCATCACGACGTTCGATCCCCCTTTAATAGTAGAGATTACTCCACACATCGACCGCTATCCAGCATGCATCTAGAGTATTAAGTTCATAAGAACAAAGTAACGCATTAGGCAAGATGACATGATGTAGAGGGATAAAATCAAGCAATATGAGATAAACCCCATCTTTTTATCCTCGATGGCAGCAATACAATACGTGCCTTGCTGCCCCTGCTGTGACTCGTAAAGGACACCGCAAGATTGAACCCAAAGCTAAGCACTTCTCCCATTGCAAGAAAGATCAGTCTAGTAGGCCAAACCAAACTGATAATTCAAAGAGACTTGCAAAGATAACCAATCATACATAAAAGATTTCAGAGAAGAATCAAATATTGTTCATAGATAAACTTGATCATAAACCCACAATTCATCGGATCTTGACAAACACATCACAAAAAGAGTTATATCAAATAGATCTCCAAGAAGATCGAGGAGAACATTGTATTGAGATCCAAAGAGAGAGAAGAAGCCATCTAGCTAATAACTATGGACCCGAAGGTCTGAGGTAAACTACTCACACATCATCGGAGAGGCTATGGTGTTGGTGTAGAAGCCCTCCGGGATCGATGATCCCTCCGGCGGAGCTCCGGAAACGGCCCCGAGATGGGATCTCTTGGGTACAGAAGGTTGCGGTGGTGGATATAGGGTTTCATGGTACTCTTGGATGTTTTGGGGGTATGTAGACATATATAGGAGGAAGAAGTAGGTCGGTGGAGCCACGAGGGGCCCACGAGGGTGGAGGGCGCGCACCCTGCCTCGTGGCCTCCTCATTGGTTGCTTGACGTCCACTCCTAGTCCTCTGGATCATGTTTGTTCCAAAAATAACTCTCCCGAAGGTTTCATTCCGTTTGGATTCCGTTTGATATTCCTTTTCTATGAAACACTGAAATAGGCAAAAAAAAACAGCAATTTGCACTGGGCCTTGGGTTAGTAGGTTAGTCCCAAAAATAATATAAAAGTGTATAAATAAGCCCATTAACATCCAAAACAGATAATATAATAGCATGGAACAATAAAAAATTATAGATACGTTGGAGACGTATCATACATCAAGTGATCTCAAACCCATAAAAGTATTCAATCTGATAAAACAAAATATCAAAGGGAAAACTCAATTCACAACAAGATAGAGAGGGGAAAACACCATATGATCCGACTATATTAACAAAGCCCGCGATACATCAAGATCATGACATCTCAAGAACACGAGAGAGGGAGATTAAACACATGGCTATTGGTACAAACTCTCAGCCCCGAGGGTGGACTCCCTCCTCATCATGGTGGTCGCCGAGATGATGAAGATGGCCACCGGTGAGGATTTCTCCCTCCGACAGGGTGCGAGAATGGGGTCCAGATTGGTTTTTTGTGGCTACAGAGGCTTGCAGTGGCGAACTTCTAATCTAGGGTTATCTTCGGGGGTTTTGGAATATTTGGTAATTTATAGGGTGAAGAGGTGGTGCGGGAGGCCATCGAGGTGGGCACAACCCACCTGGGCACGCCTGGGCCCCCAGGCACGCCCTGGTGGGTTGTGCTCCCCTCGGAGCTCCCCTCTGATACTTCTTTGGCCCACCGAGTGTCTTGTGGTCCAGAAAAAATCTCCAAAAAGTTTCGATGCATTTGGACTCCGTTTGGTATTGATTTTCTGCGATGTAAAAAATAAGCAAAAAACAACAACTGGCACAGGGCACTAAGTCAATAGGTTAGTCCCAAAAAATGATATGAAGTTGCTATAAAATGATTGTAAAACATCCAAGTATGATAATATAGCAGCATGAATATTTCATAAATTATAGATATGTTGGAGACGTATCACTACTCTTCTGAATAATACCTACCTTTAGCATTTCTGCTATCTGGCGTTCCACTTATGTTTCCAGCTTTGGCTTATGCCAGTATGCACGGATGTTAACAGGTTGGGCGCTCGGCATCATAGGTATTCTGTGATCGCAGGCGCGCTTGGGTGGTAGTCCGAAAGGTTATGTAAACACATGCTCATAATCCAACAACACTTGTGTGATTTCCGGTGGCAATTCCTTGCAAGGGATGTCAGTTACCGTCTTTGAATCCTTGGCATAACGGAGATGAACTGCATAAGCAATAGCAGCCTGCTTCTCCATGCCCGCAAGTTGTAAACCGTTTAGGGTATCACACTTGAGCACTGGCGATGTGACCCCGTGCAAAACCACTGTGAACTCCTCATGCTCAATATGCATGCAGCGCCGCAGCCCTCAATGAGGATGGGGCTATGGTATTCGAGCCAATCCATGCCCAAAATCACATCGTAAGACCACAATGGCAGTAGCCTGATGTTGGTTGTGAAAATGTGTCCTTGTGAGTACCACGAACAGCCGAGAACCTCCTTGTTGCACCATAGTTCAGATCCATTTGCGATGGCCACCTTCACCGGATGTGGCATAGCTTGAACCCCCTACAGCCGTGGTAGTAAATTTTGGGAAAGAAAGGATGCCGAGCTGCCCGAGTCAACCAACATCATTACTTCCTGTCCCTGTTGCAACTCATGCAACTATAAACAGTTTGGAGCTTCAGTCCCTGAAACTGCTTGCATCGATAGTTGCCAGACTTGCTCCAGCGTCTCTTGCTACTCCTGGTTCGCTAAAGTTGCCTCTGGTTGTCTGTCAACAGCATCCAAACTGAACAAACTGAGCATCTCTTTGATAACATGTAGTTTGACGGTGGACATGCACACATGATCGTGGCCCCAACGCTCTCCACACTTGAAACAGAGTCCTTTGGCTCATCGGAAATTGTGTAGAGAAGTGAGCTTGGACACGTCCATGAAGGCATGAGCCGCAGCGGCCCCCCTGATCTTTTGCTGTAGGAGAAATGGCAGGTGCTCTTTTTGTTGGAGGTGGTAGCGGCATTGGGGCTGGTTGCCGCGGCCCCAGCCTAGTGGAACAATGCTCTCTTGATGGTTGTACCACTGCTTCATGTGCCCATCAGTGACCTTCTCTTGCAAGATAGCCAATGCTCAGGCCGTATCCAAATCCTTGGGTCGCTAGACCATAACCATGGCACGGATATCCATTCACAATCCCTCCACAAACCTCATCAAGAAATACAATGGATGCATAGCGCCAGAGTAAGAAATAAGATGATTCATCAAATTCTCAAACTGTTTGATGTAATCAAAGGCATAACTAGTCTGACGGAGAGCATAAAATTGCCTGACTAACAGCTAATGTCGATCGTGCCCAAAGCGAGAATAGAGTAATTTTCAAAAGCCTACCCAATCGAGGCCACTGATTTTCTTTTGGATAGATTGCAACCAAGTTGCTGATGGGCGAGTGAAATGCAAAGTGGACATTGGAATGACATAAGATTGATGAACATGAAACATAGTGAAATATGATTCACACATGGTTTTCCAGGTTTTAGGATTCTCCCCTGCAAATCGCGGGAACAATATGGATGGGGGTGTTTGTCCTAGCCCGCCAACGATTTGGCCTTGAGGGGGACAAGAAACGAGCGAAGAGTCTAGAGAGGAATGCTGGAGCGGAAGTTGGAAATTCGGCGTACCGTTGGTCGGAGAGCCCGCCGGTGGAACGAGGTCCACCGACAGACCGCCCAGTTGCTGATGAGACTCACCGTGGCCATCGGCCCATGGGTATCGCCTCCCGATGACATATCAAAGAGATCCACCACCCGTGAGCTACTGGCCGGTGCCGTGGTTGCGGCCGGCCGCGCGATCCGCGGCGTCCCGACCGTCTCCCGGAGCTTGGAGAGGCTCGCTTCCAGATCAGGCTTCCACGCGGTGAGGACGTCCACTTGGGTGGATTGGGTGTTGATCCGCTCCTCCAGTTGGTGGATGTCGGCTCGGGTGTCCTTGTTGGCCTTCGTGAGATTATCCATCATCTTGTCGAGGTATGCCTTGAGCGCCGGATCCATGGTGGCGAGGAGTCATTGGCAATCAGTAGCCTGCTCACGGTACTCACTAGTTCTTCCTCTTTGATCTATGGCGATTACATACTTGATTCGATTATAACTTGGGAGAAGGAAAGAAGGGTATCACGAACGCAGCTTGATACAAAGAGGAACACATGCACTTGCCGCCGCCTATGCTTGATCCTAAGCATTGTTATTAATCTTATACATGACCACGCACACCACCACAATGCCATTTAAGTGTAGCAGTTAAGGGTTTACAAAAAAATGAAAAAGGATCACATATCCTTAATCACGACAAGCGTTGAGTCATGCTCGCCATATCCTATATACTTAAGAGTGCACCCTCAATACTTGATTTATCTCAACATGCAGCATAGCCACGTCATCATCCAATCACATCTAGCCACGTCATACCTCGTGCAGTCCCAATCAAGACCACATCAGTTTTTTTCAATTAAAGAGCTAAGCACAACCTTCCCTCGCTGAGAAAAAAGAGCAATTGATAGATTGATAGCTTTTCCTACTATTTAATGAAGCCACGGCGAGGTCCCACATGTGAAAGCACTCCTCCCTGCTACTTCTTGAGCTTGCGTTGATTTTTTTCTTGAAGAGGAAAGGGTGATGCAGCAAAGTAGAGATAAGTATTTCCCTCAGTTAAGAACTAAGGTATCAATCCAGTAGTAGGCACAAGCAAGTCTCCAATATATGCACCTGCACAAACTAACAAACACTTGCACACAACGCGAAAAAGGGGTTGTCAATCCCTTCACGGTCACAAACAAGAGTGAGATCTAATAGAGATAGGTATAAAAGATAATTAAAAAGGCAAACTAAAGTAAATATAAATAAAGGGATTTTTATTTCTGTGCCCCTGGTTCCTTAGCTCTACTCATTCATCCCCACTCTGTTAACTTTTGCTCACTTTTCCCCACTCCCTTGTCCGAAACCCTCATAACTAGTTATAACGGATGTTGCCGTCGGGTCAATGCCTTTGATCGTTAGCTGACGAGTGGGGCCGTGTATACATGGGCGCTTGCAAGACCGCGGTCGTGGGGTAGCACGTGTCCATGGACATGCCCGAAACGTCCCATCATATAAAGAGGGCAACCACCTCCATTGCCCCTACCATTTTCCCCCAAATCCACTCACTGCCGCATCGTCTTCCTCTGCACGCTGTCGTCGTCTCACTCTCCTCCACTGCCTCCACCGCACCGTCTTGCTCTCCCCAACCGCATCCTCTTCCTCACCTTCATCGCCTCCATCTATCAGATGGCCGACGCTTGTGGCGACGCCGGCATAGCGGCCGGAGATGTGGTGAAGTTGTAGGGTCAGGACGCGATGACCACGGATGTCGGCAGCGTCCATGACGGTGCGGGGAAACTCGCAACCGCTGCGGATGTGGCGGGCTCCGCCTCATTGTTGCAGAAGGTGACGGCTCAAGCGGTGCAGTCCATCCTGATGCCTCCGTTGCACCACCTGCCGTGGAGGAGCAGGTATTCATTTGCACTTGCTTAGCTTGTAGAGATAGTTCGATTGTGAGTCATACAGTAGTTCAGATGGTTAGAGTAGTTGGTTTGACGGATGGGTTGGGGTTTTTGTATGGGTTGGGGGGATGGGGGTTTTTGGACTCGGGTTTGTTGGATAAATTGGTTGCAAAAATGCTAGCTAGATGTTGTGAACTATGATTTTAGGTCCTGCAATGATTGGGGTTTTCAGATTTGTTTTTAGATTTGGATAAATTCGTTGCAAAAATGCTAGATGTTGTGAACAGATTGGGGTTTTTAATGCTATGATGCTTATTAGATTTGTTTTTAGTGCTCATAGATTGGGTTTTTTAATGCTACTCAAGTTATTTGCTTCAAGTTATACTAGCTCTGTTGTTCACAATATGTCCACAATATGTAGTTATATTAGCTCTGTTGTTCAATGTGTGTGCATGACAATGGAAAATGCAAATCGGATCATAGTATATTAGCCCTATGATCAAGTGTGCATATCTAAATTTAAATATGTAGTTTAAATTAGCTCTTTTGTTCAATGTGTGTGCATGACAATGGAAAATCCAAATAGGATCATAGTATATTAGCCCTATGATCAATGTGTCATCTGTGCATATCTAAATTTTCAATTGGCTTATGTATTTACTAGTGATGGATGTAATTGTATATTCAGGAGGATGATGGTAGGGGGGAGAGGATGAAGATAGACTATACTTTCAATGACACGTATGATCCAACGTATGGTGACGACGAAGAGTATGAGGTAAGCCTACTTGAAATTTAGATTGTTCATTTAGTTCGTTTGACATGGTGTATTTCCATGAATCTCTAATGTACTAATGTAATTCATTCGTGTGTGTAGTATGTCTCTGGGGAAGATGTGGATGTGGACCGTGGCAACTTTGCCTCCTTCAAAGAGAAGGAAGAGGAGAAGATCAGGATCAAGGGCGTGGATTACAACTACAAGAGCAAGACCAAAACTTGGCGCTGCCCCTACTGCACCACCAAGCCAAAGCCAAAGTCCATCTGCTTCGTTCACCTTCTAGCTCATGCAGAAGATGTGGCCATCCATGGCGAGGACTACAAGATCATGGGGCAGCATGCTCTAGCCAAAGTCCTGTCTCCCCCCTTCCCTGATGTTATGATGTTATGATGTGTTTTAAGTACTCTAGGTTGTTTGTTGAACTACGTGGGTGAACTATGTTTGTGAACAGGATGAGGGTTACCTTTTCTTGGTTGGATGAATTTTATATGCATGTGGCTATCTATGTTGGGTACTTTTGTGTTTTTAAATTTATCTGCTATGATTTGTTTCAGTGTTTTGAAAGTTCAGGTGTTGCAATGATCACACATATGCTGCAAATCTTCATATGTGTGAAGGTTTTCTCATGAAAATTTATCTTCTATGATTTGTTTCAGTGTTTTGAAAGTTCAAGTGCTGCAAAGATCACACATATGTTGCAAATCTTCATAGTTCAAAACACTGAAACAAGATTTCATAGAGTGTTTTATCAAGGGTTCCCTTTTATCAAATATTCCAATAACAGAGCAAAAAACAACACTTTAATGAAAATGGAAAACTAACTTCAGATCCTTTATATTTTTACATTTTCTTCATATTTTCCTTCATATTTAATCTCCATATTTTTACATTTTCTTTTGAAAACATATGCTTTAATACAAAAACTATTAAAAACACATTTTGAAATATGAAAATGGAAAACTAACTTCAGATCCTTCTTATTCACTTTAAAATAAAGCTTTAGTGATTTTTTTTATTTTTTTCAAAAACAGAAGGTAACATGTGACGCCCCGAGACCATTGCGTCAGGTGTCTTCCAGTTATTCGCCGTTGTTGCCATGTCATTTGCTTGCTGTTGCATTTGATCATGTCATCATGTGCATTGCATCATCATGTTTTTCAAAACTTGCATCCATCTGGTTCCCCAGTTCCGTCCGTTGTCCGTTCCGAGCCCAGCCACACTTGCACGCGCCCACGGCACGTCCGAAATATTATTTTATAAGTGGCCAGAAAATGTTCTCGAATTGGGATGAAAGTTCGCGTGCGGTGTTGTTTTGTTGTCAGTAGGCCGCTTGCCAAGTTTCATCGCGGTCGGAGTCCATTTGACACCCCAACGGATAACTATAGCGGCAGTATAGCCGGCCTAACGTCGGACGTTTTCGGTCTCTGAAAACTGTTGCCGGGTCTCTCTCTCTATTCTCTCCCGCAGCCCTCGGCCTTCTACACAGTCACAACCATCCCACATAGGCCTACCTATTCCCTCCTCTCGATCGGATCCATCGGTCGCGATCAAAGGCTCCGAAACCCATCCTAACCCCCCTTGCCTCTGTGGCCTTTTGTCGGAACCCCTCTCCGCACAGTTCTCAGACCCCCTCGCGCGTCCAAAAACTTCCCCAAACCCGAACGGACACTCGTGACCATTGAGTCCGGGTCGTCATCCAACATCCCTAATTCGTCTTCGTTTATTTGTTGGACTCACCCACCCTATTTATCTCAAGCGTCTGATCTAAATCAGAGGGTCATTCTAGCCCCTTCCTAAATTTCTTTTGCTATATAAGAGACCAACCCTAAAATTAGGGAGATGTCCCATCCTCCCAACCGCCGCCACCCACCTACCTTTTCTTCCTCGGGATCCACTCTTTCCCCCCCCCCAGATCCAATCCCACCAGCCGGACTCCACCCAATGTCTCCCCTCGATCCAACCTCCCTCTGCCTTCCTGTCCGTTCTGGATCGAAGGCCCGAGCGAGAAGAGCTCGCTCCCGAACCAGCGCACTCCTCAGCTCCTCACCGAGCCCTGCCTCATCGCCGGAATCCAGCGCTGTTTCCACCAGCACCTCCGGCCTCCTCTGCTTCACTTCGAGAACAGGACGCCAGGCGTCCTCCTTGACCACCTCGCGTCGCCGCCGCCGTGCCGGAGATGAGTGCCTCGCGTCCATCTCTTCTCCCTTCTTCCATTCTTCTTCCCCTCCCTCACATCTCTCTCCCTCCATCTGCTCGTACAGGGAGCTCCGACGCCTCGAAGCTACAGCGCCGCCATCGAGTCGCCACTGCCTCGAACTCTCGTTGCGCCTGTTGACTGCCCCTGATTGGCGCCCTCTTTCGCGCGTGGCACCGCGCCAGAACGCCGCTCGCCTCTGACCGGTTTCCCTGCCGTCAAGTCCAGCACCGCGCCCCCACTACATCACTGCCCGCGCCGGCCCTCCTCTGTCTTGCCTTCGCCGTGGGCCGCCCGATCCTGCTTCCACCTCGTTCTCGCCAGAGCAAGAGCCTTCTCCTTCACCGCGCCAAGTTCTGCAGCTCTGCCCGTCGCCGCTATTGCCTTGCTTCGTCTTAACCTTCCTCTCAATCGATTGTGCCTCTCTGTTCGAGCGGGACCGCCGCCATGGATGGCTGTGCCCCGCGCCCGAGCTCCGTCTGTCGCCGCCTTTGCCCGGAACCGACGCCGCACGACTCGATCCGCCTGTTCTTGCCGGATTCCGCCGAGACCGTCGCCGGGACCCCCCTGCCGTCGTCGCCTGCATCACCATGGATGTGCTGTTGTTTCTGTTCTTCAGAAGCAAACAGCAGCAGCGCGCCTCGTCCCGCTCGCGTTGACTCGCCAGCGCCAAGGCCCAGCCTGCGTACGGCCTGCCCTGCTAGGCCGCCTCTCCACAGTATCGGGGCCGCGGCCCATGGTGAGAAACCCCCCAGTCCTCCTGTGCACTGTTGGCTCAGTCAGATGCGGCCCGTGTTATTTTTTTTCCTATGCTGCGATTTTAGCTATTATCCAGATTTTGCCAGTTTTATAGAAAAGCCCTCATACATCATGCATATCATATCTCACAAACCGTGCATCGGAATTTAACAAACTTAACATGAAACCTGCTTAGAATTTTGTGTAGATTAATAATTTGCAATATTTCATCGATGTTTAAAATTTTTAAATGATGTTTTGCATATATTTTTCCCATATTGCCATGTAAAATGTTTTGATTCACAACTATTCAACCGTAGCGCCGAATTTAATAAACCTTATATGTAAATGGGGTAGAAAAATGCCTAGTTTAACATTGTGGCTTTATGTTGCATGTTTAATAACTCTAAAATTGTGTTTAGGGAAGAACAGTACCAAACCAATATATGCATATGGGGATTTACCGGAATTGTTGTTCGTTGTTTCCGGCCTCATTTAAACTTGACTAGATAGGTAGTTTTACTTTGCTTCACCCTTTTGCCATGTTTAACAACATTTAATATTGTTGGGTACATAAACAAGATCAAACTAAATAAGTCATGTGGGGTTTCGTCAATATGCAACGGAATTGCATATTGAGCTCCACTTAATTTGTAGGATTGCTTGTGCATATTGCCATGCCATGCCTCATTAAACCGGACATGCATCATACTTGGATGTGCATCATGCCATGATTTTGTGTTGGTTGTTTTACTATGTTGTGTGGTTCTTTCCGGTGTTGCTTCTTCGGGTTGGTTCCGATAACGTCGCGTTTGTGAGGACCCGTTCGACTACGTCCGTTTGTCTTCTTCATGGACTCGTTCTTCTTCCTTGCGAGATTTCAGGCAAGATGACCATACCCTCGAAATCACTTCTATCTTTGCTTGCTAGTTGCTCGCTCTTTTGCTATGCCTATGCTGCGATACCTACCACTTGCTTATCATGCCTCCCATATTGTTAAGCCAAGCCTCTAACCCACCTTGTCCTAGCAAACTATCGGATTTCGGGTTCCGGCAGACCCTTGAGGTTCGAACACTGGGGTGCGCGCGGAGATTTCTCTTCCTACCTACCTGCACCCCTCCGCCTCGCTAAGATCTAAGCTATGGAAAGAACAACACAAGAGACACAAGGTTTATACTGGTTCGGGCCACCGTTGTGGTGTAATACCCTACTCTGGTTTGTGGCGTGGTGGATTGGCTCTTGGGCTGATGATGATGAATGATACAAGGAAGAACAGCCTCGCGAGGGTCTGTTCTTGGCTGGGGCGATGAACTGCTGGGAGGAGTTCAGCCACCCTTCTCTCTCTCTCTCTGATTGTCTTTCTCCGATTCAACCTCCTATCGAACCTCTCCTCTTAACCCCTCCGAACCCCTCTCTTCTGTGGGTGGCTGGTCCTATTTATAGAGGCCCTGGTCCTCTTCCCAAATATCGAGTGGGAAGGGAGCCAACAATGCAGGGCTAATTTGAAGGGGGACAGCTAGTACTCGCTACCCTGACAAAAGTAGTCTTCGCCTGCACAAAGCTCTGGTGGTGACGCCGTCTTGGGCTCCACGATGACCTCTGTCTTGCAGTCTTCTTGGTCTTGGTCTCGTTGCACCGAAATGGCAACCTTTGCCTAATGCCTCGATACTCCGTGGCTGTGCTTGCCCCCTTTGCACCACAGAGGAAAGGAGGACACTGCGCGGGCTGGCACCCACCTGGCGCCCTTGGTCGTCATGGCTTGTGTCACGAGCACCTCGTGAGGTACCCCGCCTTGATCTCTCCGCCTCCTCACGAGCCAGCCTGATGAGGCCGTGCCTGAGGAAGCTCTGTGTCGTCCGCCCCGCGAGGCTTGGCCCCTCGCGAGGGTCTTGGGTCTGTGTTGATGAAGATGGGCTGTGATGGGCCCCCCTTTGAGCCACGCCGCAGGCCGTAGGCAGGCAAGTCTGGGGACCCCCGTTCCCAGAACACCGACAGTACCCCCGGGCCAAAGGCGCGCCTGGACTTGGCCGTGCAGGGAGGCGGAAGGGCAAGAGCGAAGCGCCGCGGGCCCTAACAGCCTGCGGCCTTGGGCGCCGCGTGGCGGTTGACTAGACGTGGGTGCCTCAGCAACCGCGTGAGTTGATAAGGGAGCGACATCTGCCCAGGCTTCGCTTTTTGCTTTCTCTGGTTGCTGCTCAGATCCCCTTTCTTATGCCTCTCCTTCCTTCCTCCAAAATCTCCAGATCTACTCCGACCACGTGACCTAGGAAGCCATGGCGCCTCGTCAGTCCCCGGCCAGAGCTTGGTACTCGTCTGCCCTGGACTCGCCAAACGTGTCGGAGGTGAGCCTTGCCCGGTTGCACCGGATGGCGGCGGCGCAGGGCATCAACGGGGCGAAGGCGCTCAAGGCCGGCTCTGCCACCCCGGAAGGCCAAGGGAGCACCTTCTATCCGTTCTTCGTAAGTGCCATTGCCGCCGGCCTGGTGCCTCCCTTCTCTGAGTTCTTCTTCTCTGTCCTCCGCCATTACAAGCTACAGGCTCTGCATCTCCACCCCAACTCCGTCCTTCTCCTGGCAATCTTCGCCCATTACTGCGAGGCTCACGTAGGGGTGCAGCCCTCAGTGGCCTTGCTGCGCCACTACTTCTACCTCCGGACCTCTCGCGGTCCTGCTTCCGCGTGTGCGAGCTTCATCGCGTACGGTGGCGCCATTGCCATCTCGAACCCTGGGAAAAGGATTGAGGGCTTCAGGAGCAAGTGGGTCTTGGTGGATGCTGGGCGCATCCACCCTCGGCTGATCTTGCCCACGGAGCAGCCCACGAGCTCCAGTGATTGGGGTCGAGCTGAGCTCGCGGACCCCCACGCGAAGCTGGTGCTCGAGAAGATGGACGCGGATCTGAGGCTGGCCAACATGGCGGCGGTGAAGCTGATTGGCGTGTCGCTGCTGAGGGAATTCCTGGAGCACCAGCTGGCTCCGCTTCGGTGGTACTCAGTTCTGATGTGGAGGCACCATCCGAGCCCTGCGGCCTGGGCCGATGGAGATCTGGCTGCGGTCCTCCAATCTTTGGTCGGGGGCGATGTGGCAAGGTTGGAGGGCGCTCCTACGCCCTTGTTCCTCCACGACGACTGGGAGCAGGTAGTGGAGTCCATGCCCATCTTCAATGGGGATGGGCCCGTGCCCATGGAAACTCCCGAGGAACCGGTGGACGTGCCCTCCGACAATTCCAGCGAAGAGGAGGAAGGAGGGGACAGGAAAGAGGGCCTGACTCCGAGGCGACTGATGGAGAGTCGAGGGCTCCCCTCTCCCGGCGCAGGTCCCGCGTTCTCCGCCTCTCTCCGAGCGATGATGACGAGGATGACGATGAGGATGACGACGAGGATGACGGCGAGCAGGACGGTGGGAGCTTGCCCCCGATCCCGAAGAAGGACAGGACTGGGCTGATCTCCCGCGGGTCTACCCCAGCCCCGAGGTGGACCGCAGACGCACCTTCCGCTTCCAAGCTTCCCGAGGTTGACCCTTCCAGCCGGCTTTCAGGCTTCAAATTTGGCCGGAGGCCGCTTGAGCTCACTGGTGACGACCCGTAAGCGTGTGATCCTTGTCTTTATTTCTTGTCTTGCTTCTGAGGCTTGACGTCCACATCTCTTGGATAGGCTGGCGCCCGCAGCAAAGAAGCTGAAGGGAGCTCCTAAGGTTCCACCCATGGCAGCGCCTCTGCCCGCGAAGGAGGGTGACCGCGACGCACGGGCTTCTCCTGCTCGGTCGTCCTCGCGAGGCCAGGCTGAGGCGGCTGGGGCGAGCTCAGCCCCCACGGCCCATGTGACTCCCGAGGTGTCCTTGCCTGCCGCCGCCACTTCAACCATTGGGGCGCAGCAGACTCCGCCTCAGGACATTGTGGCCGCGCTGCCGCCTTCTCCTCCTACTCCACTGGCTACTATCTCTCTGACTCCTTCTGCCGTTCTAGACCATGCTGCTGCTGAGCTGGACCGACTGCGGCAGGATCTTCTTGGCGCCGACCCTCGCTTGGTGGCCGGGCGCTTGGAGCTGGCTTCAGGATGGGTTCGCTCCGACGCTTCCATTCGGGCGGCGCTGGTCCAGGCCTTGACGGCTTGCAATGAGGGGAAACAGGTCATTCTTGAGGCGAAGGCTGCTCGTGACGCAGCCCTGGGGGAGGCGGTTGACGCCCGTGGTCGCTGCAAGGCGCTGGAGGACGAGCTGCAAGGCCTGCGGGACCAGCTCGCGAAAGAGGCCCGCCTTCGCCAAGAGCAGGAAGAAGGCGTGAAGGCTCGCGAGGCGGCCGTCAAGGAGAGGGAGGCCAAGCTCAGGAAGCGCCGCGACCGCCTAGGCGTACTGGAGCAGGAATTGGGGGCGAGGAAGGCCGAGCTGGACGACAAGGCCCTGGTTCTTGCTGAGGACCGCGTGGCCTTCACGGGGATGGAGGCGAAGGCTCACTCCTCGCTGAGGACGCTTTACGACAGCGGCCTAGAGAGCCCGCTGGCTGGCGCCGAGGACGGCCCTGCCAAGCTGCTTCCCTTCCTAGTTCATGCTCTCGAAGATGTCGCCCTTGGCCTTGGCCCCACGGCTGAGGCCGAGGTGCGTGTCCTGTCTTCTGCAGCACTGACGCGGGTCCTCACCCACATCTACCTTCGCGATCCCGGCGTCGACCTCGACAGCCTGCTGGAGCCAGTAAGCGGCAAGCGTGCCGCTGCCGCTGCCGAGGCCGTGAAGGGTCGCGCGGAGGCTCTGCTGGGGAAGTTCCGGGCCTTCAGCACCAAGCCGAAGCAAGGCGCTCCCGACCCCACTGCTCCGTAAGGCGAACCCATTCCGCGCTGCTCCTCCGCCGACAAGTGACTCCGTCGTGGCTCCTGTCCTGCCTTTAATTCCTGCACATGTATCATGCCTCGGGGAGGCGTTTAAACTTGCGTTTGGTATTGAGATAACAATGTGGACTGTAATATTTGCTTTTGAATTCCTCGAAATTTGCACTTTTCCTTCCTACTTGCTTATGTTCTACGCCGGCAGAGCCCGGCCCCGCACGTACCTCACCCAGCGTTAGTCCCGACCGGAAACCAGGACGGGGCCAAGGAGTGAGGGGCTACGTGACAAGTTAGGCTCCTGAGTCGCGAAGCTCAGGAGTCCCCCTTGGCGCACGAACAGCAAGTAGGGAGGTGTGAAGTGGGTGCATCTACCGTTCTACGTCTGCAGAGCCCGGCCACGCGCATAACTCACCCAGCGTTAGTCCCGACCGGAAACCAGGACGGGGCCAATGAGTGAGGGGCTACGTGACTAGTTATGCTCCTGAGTCGCGATG
Source organism: Triticum urartu (assembly GCF_003073215.2). NCBI lineage: Eukaryota > Viridiplantae > Streptophyta > Magnoliopsida > Poales > Poaceae > Triticum > Triticum urartu. The sequence continues at coordinate 592,494,340 of NC_053026.1, forward strand.
CTCAGGAGTCCCCCTTGACGCTCAGACGGCCTTCGTACCTTGGCTCCGCTCGGGGAGAGACGCGCGACGAACCAGGCCCCGGGGGGGGCGGCTGGGCGGCGTGCGTCTGGGCGTGACCCAGGCGCAGCCCACGTGCCCAGCCCCCTCGCGCGGCACTCCCGAGGGGAGGCGTTGCGATGAGGCTAGACACCGAGCTCTAGGCTCCCTGAGGTTGATGCGGCCCGGGGGCCACCCTCAGTTGTTTATCACCAGCGCGGAGCATAGCGCATCCGTATGTGTACGGGCATAGTCGCTCCTCGGCAGTGTCGTCAGCCAGCACGGAGCATGGTGCTTCCACTGGTACGTGGGAGGGGGGCCCCTCCGGGAGGAGCCCCCGGGGCGTGTACAGCCCCGCCCTGACACGTGGCTGGCACGGTAGGGCCTGGCGAGGTGTATCTGGGCACCCGTGAGCCAGCGCGGGACTCACGGGGCCCTACCTCTAGGCGGGTTGCGCCTGGCACTGGGCTTTATCTTGTGATGTGTCCCTGCAAATTCGATTATATGTCGGCACTCTACGTCCTCGGGTCCCGGCCCTCGAGCTGGTCTCAGCCGTCGCTGGTATGCCAGGTCGCGATGCCGTGGACAAGGCCAGAGGGTGAGGGCTGGAGAGCCAGTAAGAGCCCTGGGTCGCGATGCTCAGGTACCCCCCTTTAACGTGCAAGTGGTCGGCATGGAGAAGAAGAGGTGCCATGGACCGGCATCAAATAATCTAACATGGTGGGTATAACGCATAACCGGGAATAAACGCAAATGGGATACAAGCCGCTGGGTCTGGCCCGAGTGACTTGGGGATCATGCAGCCCGAGGGGCGCCCCCAATAAGGTAAGCTAACAACATGAAATAAAAGGGGTACATGCCGCAGGGCCGGACCCACGCGGCCTGGGAATAATGCAGCCCTGGGGGGGGCGCTCCCAGTTGGAAGTGAAACTTGAAAGATGTCACCTGACGACGTTGAGGACGAAGGGGTGTTGGTGTAGCAGACTCGGTGGGCTGCGGAAGCCAATCCTCACGAGCCCCCAGGCCCAGGGGCCTCGGGAGGCTCTGGAGGTGCTGGCGGCTCCTCGCGGACCATCTCCATCTCCGCCAGGGCTGCGGAACGCCTGGCCTCTTGTGCCTCCATGATGCCCCTCATGAGGCGCTGGTACGTGGCAGCCACGTTCGGCATGCCGTAAGGCATGCGAATGTAGTTGTGGGGTGGACCTCCGCAGCGCCCCACTCGCGAGGGCCAGAGGCGCTCCAGAGAGGCGACTCAGTTGAGCCCTGGTATGTCGATGCAGACGCGCAGCCCACCATCCTCGCCTGGATGGGGAGCCACTGCCGGTAGACGGCGGCCGCCTTTCATGACTCTTGACTCCTGTAGCTCCTGAATGGCCTTGCTGACGAACTCCTGAGGGTCTGGCTCTCCGGAACTCCTGTAGCTCCTGAATGGCCATTCAGGAGCTTCGATGTCTTCAACAATCCCTGGAACTTCGATGTCTTCTTCTTCTTGGGGGCGGTCTCCGGAAGCCTCCTGCTTCCGCGATCCGGGTCTTCTAGTGACGCGGCCTGAAAGGCTCGTTCCAGGGAACACACCGCATCCTTCTCTTCACAGGGCACCGTGATGACTCCGCCACTTCCTGGCATCTTGAGGACGTTGTAGCCGTGGTGAGTTACGACCATGAACTTGGCCAGCGCTGGGTACCCGAGGATGGCGTTGTACGGCAGGCGAATGTGAGCGACGTCGAAGTCGATGAGCTCGGTGCGGTAGTTGTCACATGCCCCGAAGGTGACAGGGAGGCGGACCTGCCCGGTCGGGACCGTGGAGCCGTCGGTGACTCCGAAGAAAGGCTTGGTTGGCTGAAGCTGGTTGTAGGGCACTTGGAGATTGTTGAATGTTTCCACGGACAGGACGTTGAGCCCTGCCCCGCCATCGATGAGGGTCCTGGTGACCACCACGTTGCTGATGATTGGGGAACAGAGCATCGGGAGGACTCCGGCTATAGCCGCACACTTGAGCTGATCTGCCGAGCTGAACGTGATGGTGCAGGCCGACCACCTAAGAGGGCGCGTGGCTTCGAGCTTGGGGAGGACTGCATTCATTTCGCGGGCGAACTGCTTGAAGATGCGTTGAGAGGCTGGGGCTTGAGCCCCGCCCAGGATGCAGGCGATCGCGCACGGCTCCTAGAAGCCCCCAGCCTCCTCGTCCTGGTGGCGGTCCTCATTTCTCCTTGGTTGCGGCGGCAGCGGAGGGAGGACTGCGTTGCCTTGCGGGCGATCCTTGCGAGGCCGACCCCTCCAGTCTCCCTCACGAGGCGGGTCTTGCCAGCGATCCTCATGAGGTTGATCGCGCCACCCTTGGCGCGGGCCTCGGTCTTCACAGCGTCCTGCGTTCCTTCCTCCTCCTCGACCGTAGCCCCGGTCACCGCGGTCGGGGCGACGGCGATCCTTCCTTCTCACATGCCTCGGAGCTCTTGACATTCGTTGGTGTTGTGGGTGTGGAGGTCGTGGTACACACAGTACCGGCTGCCCTTGGAAGGCTCGGGCTGATCTCTGCCCCGCATGGTGTCTGGTTCTGCCGCGAGCATGGCAGCCCCCTTGCGCTTCACATCCTTGGCCTTGGGCTTCTTCTCTTCCGGGTCCGCGGTAGGCAGCTCGAGGAGGGAGAGACGCCCTTCCTCAGCCCTAGCGCACTTGGTTGCCAAGTTGAACAGCTCCAAAGAAGTGCACAAGTCTTCATGCATCACCAGCTCCTCCTTCATCTTGACATCGCGCACGCCGTCGGAGAAAACTGAGATGATGGCCTCTTCAGTCACCCTGGGAATCTTGAGGCGTGCGTTGTTGAAGCGCTGGATGTACTTCTGCAGGGTCTCCCCGGGTTGTTGCTTGCTGCGGCGCATGTCGCTCACGGCGGGTGGCCGGTCGCGAGTACCTTGGAAGTTGGCAATGAAGCGGGTGTGCATCTCGTCCCAGGAGGGGATCGTGCCTGGAGCCAGGTTCTGGAGCCAGGTGCGTGCCTCGTCCTTGAGCGCCATGGGAAACCAGTTCGCCATGACCTTCTCGTCTCCATTGGCAGCTTCGATGCCCATCTCATAGAGTTGGAGGAACTCCGCAGGGTCAGCCGTGCCGTCGTAGCGAGGAGGCAGGTCTGGCTTGAACTTGCCGGGCCACGCGACACTGTGTAGCTCGGCGGTGAAGGCACGGCAGCCTGCTATGGCCACGGGAGGCCTTGGGTGATGGAGAGCTTGGTATTGCATGTCCCCACGCTCTGCAGCTGGGTCTTGACGTGCGGGAGCAGGCGCATGGTTGCGACGTGCTAGAGCAGGGAGCGCCCGGGCAGCTTCTTGCGGGCGAGGGACTTCCTGGCAGCTCTGCTCTTGCTGCGCTGGCACCTGACAGAACGGGTTCCGCCCAGGGGCCACGCGCCTTGGATCCATGGCGCCTTATTGAGGAGGAGGCAGCCGGGGCACCGCCGGAGCTTCGTCGCCCGCGCGGGGCGGGGTGCGGTGCAGCGGAATGGACGGCGCAGGAGAGCCCCCTGCGGCACGGACGAGCTCGGCGACGCGGTCGAGCCATTCTTCGTAGACGTTGTCGACGGGGCGGTAGCGCAGGAGCTCGTTCACCGCGATGAGCGCAGCTCGAGCCTCCATGGGTGCGCGGAGCGCGCGGGGCAAAGAACCAGCAGGGGGAGCAAGGGAGTTGCGGTGCGGCCGTCTTGCCGCACGGACGGATGCTGAGACGATGCTTGCTGCTCGTCCCCCGCCGGGCCGGTGGCGGCATTGACGGCAGGTGACGGGCAACGGTGAGGACGCCCGCCGACAGGAGCCGTCTGGGCGATGCGGGAAGCGAGAGCGGCCCGGCGCTCGGCGCGGGCCCGACGAGCGTCAGACAAGGGTGCGATGGTCGGAGGAGAACGGGGTGGTGGAAGACGAATTCCGGCGCACCCCTACCTGGCACGCCAAATGTCAGATTTAGGGTTCTGGCAGACCCTTGAGGTTCGAACACTGGGGTGCGCGCGGAGATTTCACTTCCTACCTACCTGCGCCCCTCCGCCTCGCTAAGATCTAAGCTATGGAAAGAACAACACAAGAGACACAGGGTTTATACTGGTTCGGGCCACCGTTGTGGTGTAATACCCTACTCCAGTTTGTGGCGTGGTGGATTGCCTCTTGGGCTGATGATGATGAATGATACAAGGAAGAACAGCCTCGCGAGGGTCTGTTCTTGGCTGGGGCGATGAACTGCTGGGACGAGTTCAGCCACCCTTCTCTCTCTCTGATTGTCTTTCTCCGATTCAACCTCCTATCGAACCTCTCCTCTTAACCCCTCTGAACCCCTCTCTTCTGTGGGTGGCTGGTCCTATTTATAGAGGCCCTGGTCCTCTTCCCAAATATCGAGCGGGAAGGGAGCCAACAATGGTGGGCTAATTTGAAGGGGGACAGCTAGTACTCGCTACCCTGACAAAAGTAGTCTTCGCCTGCACAAAGCTCTGGTGGTGACGCCGTCTTGGGCTCCACGATGACCTCCGTCTTGCAGTCTTCCTGGACTTGGTCTCATTGCACCGAAATGGCAACCTTTGCTTGATGCCTCGGTACTCCGCGGCTGCGCTTGCCCCCTTTGCACCAAAGAGGAAAGGAGGACACTGCGCGGGCTGGCACCCGCCTGGCGCCCTTGGTCGTCATGGCTTGCGTCACGGGCACCTCGTGAGGTACCCCGCCTTGATCTCTCCGCCTCCTCGCAAGCCAGCCTGATGAGGCCGTGCCTGAGGAAGCTCCGTGTCGTCTGCCCCGCGAGGCTTGGCCCCTCGCGAGGGTCTTGGGTCTGTGTTGATGAAGATGGGCCTTGCTGGGGCCCATTTTGAGCCACGCCGCAGGCAGGCAAGTCTGGGGACCCCCGTTCCCAGAACGCCGACACAAACCGTTGTTTGGCTATGTTACCGCTTTTCTCAGCCCCTCTTATAGCGTTGTTAGTTGCAGGTGAAGATTGGAGCTTGTTCCATGCTTGGGACATGGATATTTTGTTGGGATAACACAATATCTCTTATTTAATTAATGCATCTATATACTTGGTAAAGGGTGGAAGGCTCGGCCTTATGCCTGGTGTTTTGTTCCACTCTTGCCGCCCTAGTTTCCGTCATATCGGTGTTATGTTCCCGGATTTTGCGTTCCTTACGCGGTTGGGTTATAATGGGAACCCCTTGACAGTTCGCCTTGAATAAAACTCCTTTAGCAAGGCCCAACATTGGTTTTACCATTCGCCACCTAGCCTTTTTTTCCCTTGGGAGTCGCGCATCCTGAGGGTCATCTTTATTTTAACCCCCCCCCTCCGGGCCAGTGCTTCTCTAAGTGTTGGTCCGAACCGGGCAGCCTGCGGGGCCACCTCGGGGAAACTCGAGGGTTGGTTTTACTCGTAGCTTGACCTATCTGAGTGTGCCCTAAGAACGAGATATGTGCAGCTCCTATCGGGATTTGTCGGCACATTCGGGCGGCTTTGCTGGACTTGTTTTACCATTGTCGAGGATGTCTTGTAACCGGGATGTCGAGTCTGATCGGATTGTCTTGGGAGAAGGAATATCCTTCATTGACCGTGAGAGCTTGTGATGGGCTATGTTGGGACACCCCTGCAGGGTTTTGAACTTTCGAAAGCCGTGCCCGCGGTTATGGGAAGATGGGAATTTGTTAATGTCCCGTTGTAGAAAACCTGAAGTTTATCTTAATTAAAATGCATCAAACGCGTGTGTAACCGTGATGGTCTCTTCTCGGTGGAGTCCGGGAAATGAACACGGTGTTGGAGTTATGCTTGACGTAGGTTGTTCTAGGATCACTTCTTGATCATAGTTTCTCGACCGTGCTTTTGCCTTCTCTTCTCACTCTCATTTGCGTATGTTAGCCACCAAATATGCTAGTCGCTTGCTGCAGCTCCACCTCATACCTTTTACCCTACCTATAAGCTTAAATAGTCTTGATCGCGAGGTGTGAGATTGCTGAGTCCCCGTGACTCACAGATACTTCCAAAACCAGCTTGCAGGTGCCGTTGAACCGTGCAGATGACGCAACCAAGCTCAAGGATGAGCTCTATGAAGATCATGTTCGTCATGTTGTTCCGTTTCCAGTTGATCAGTAGTGGAACCCAGTTGGGTCAATCGGGGATCTGTGTAGCATTTGGGGAAGTCTTCTTATATTTTTGTTCCGTAGTCAGACCTTGTGTGTATTTGGATGATGTAATGTTTTATTCCTATAATTGTGTGAAGTGGCGATTGTAAGCCGACTATGTATCTCTTTTTCCCCTATGTATTACATGGGTTGTGTGAAGATTACCTCACTTGCGACATTGCTTTCAATGCGGTTATGCCTCTAAGTCGTGCTTCGACACATGGGAGATATAGCCGCATCGGGGTGTTACAAGTTGGTAATCAGAGCCTTCCCCGACCTTAGGAGCCCCCTGCTTGATCGAATCGCTGGCGTTGTTGAGTCTAGAAAAATGTTTTGAGTCAGTTAGGAATTATATATCGAAGAGTTAGGAATTCTTTTTTACTCCTCAGTCCCTTCGTCGCTCTGGTGAGACATCCTGACGTAGAGTTTTGACTCTTTTCTTCTCAAATTTCACTAAAAGAAATTTAGGATCACGCGGGTATCTTGGAATCGTTCCGATGGTTTTGTGATGAGAACATTGTTCTTGGTGCCTCCTGACATTTAGGGGTTGTGGCAATATCCCTGGGAGTTGAGCTCCAAGGGGTTGTCATCACAATTTTATCGTTGCAGTTCTGGAATACCTGAGATTAGTTTCGCTGACATCGAAAATCTCTTTTATGCAGTTGTTGGTGAGATAACCTCGACGCCACCCAGTACTGGGGCGGGAGTTCGGGAGTATTGCCATAACTTGTATAACGGATGCTTTTTGAAGGTTGAGGTAAACGATTTCCGAAGGTTTCTTGGTTATGTGTTGAAGGATGGATACAGCTGGATGTAGGATTTGCTAGTTTTGGGTGAGATATTATGCTTCCCCTGTATCCCCAACACCTGATTGCATAACTGGAAAGTTTCGGGAGTTTATAAGTGGGAATTCAAATAGCTCTTAGGATATCTTTCCGACAGATGTATGATATGAAATTGGGGTTCGACGTCTAGTGGTCCGCCTATCCACGGTTGGTTTTACAGTGGTCTCGTTGTGTCTTAAAGAGTCCTTGGCTATGCCGACTCTGGGATGCTTCATATGTCATGTGCACTACCTTGTACATGATGGTGCTGTACGATCGAGCCCGTGTAGGCCCCACCACGAAAACTTTGGACGAAATATCTATCATATGTTTGTTCTGGCTTATTCTGCAAGCCAATCCTTTGTTTTGTTTTTGAGTTGTGGTATTCGAGTTGCTTCGAAGTCAAATGTTGATTCCATACCTTTCCTAAGTGGTTTTCTCACATTTCTATGTGAATGCAAATCCTTCATGATAATCGAGATTGTCATCTCAATCCTTTTCAACCGGTGTGCTCCTCTTCAAATGGATCCAATCTTGTCAACATTCGCAAGATCAATTATCAGTTCTTCTCAACGGTGTTTGTTTCATCCGTCTCCAAGTTTCCTTTGTTTTTCCCACCCACCCACCCCTTTTTCTTCAAGGACTAAGATTTCTTTATCAAGTATCTATCTTATGGTGATGAAGTCTCACCATTCTTTTCCGTCAATGTCCTTACCCGGTGATTCTTATGAAGAACCTAACGGAACCTCAAGTTCGTCATTCCTCATTTTTTTCTTCTCCGGTGGATTCAATTCAAGCTTGGTTGATCATATCCTTTCCTCATTTCAATACCTTCTCATGCCGGTGCACCTCATAATCATCCACTCTTCGCTATTCATTTGTTCCGGAGTGCTCAAGAAATCTCAGAAGATTCGTGTTTCCACTCTGCTTTCGTAATCCTTTCAAGCTCTTTCGAGATTGTTATCTCATTCTAGCCATTTAATTCAACCGGTGCAATCCTCTCTTTTAAATCATTTCAACGGTGTTTCTTTTGAGTGGGCCCTAACCCACACGTCTTTTACCAGGATCTTACCTGACTCTTTCTAATTTTTTTCCCGGAGCTATCCTCAAATTTTCTCAAAGTTTGACGTAAGAATGATTATCATCAGTCGAATGTATTTCCCCAAGATCTTTCAAATTCTTTTCATCGTTGGTTCAACTTTTCAATTATTCTTTATCCCGGAGTATCTCAACAATTTGGTGGTGTTTCTCATCGTCATTCTCAAATTTTGAAGACCGAAGAAGAGTTTTACCTCCATATCTTATCAGTTCTCCCAGAGATTCGTCATTCTAGTTTGTGGCCACCCTCTCATAATTGTTTTCAATTGTGAGATACTCTTTTCACCAATCCGGAGCAATTCAAGATTCTTTTCAGTTTGATTCTCCGAAGGCCATTATCTCAGATTTATTCATTCCAACTTTCAGCTCTCGTTCTCCAACCTTACTGGTGCATCGTTCAAGTGACCTCTAATCAGCTCGTGATTTATTCGTTCTCTTGTATCCAAATTACTTCAAGTATCTTCACTCGTTTTCCAATTCTTCCCGGTGATTTGTGCCTTTGCTACGCTCATTTTCAATTCTTACGGTGGTTCATTCAAGATTTCTCTTCCTTCGTTATCATATCAATTCATTTGTTCTTTCCAATTCTACCGGTGGATAGTTAAAGACCATCTCAAGTTTATGCGTTATTTCTCTTAATCCTTTCCGACGAGAATAAGTAGTATGCCAAATCTGTTGCTTGTCATCAATTTAAATTGGTGAAGGATACACGTAACATAATTCTTATTCTTGTTTCATCCAAGTGATTAATTCCTTATTCCAGAGGCTCATCAAATTCTTGATCTCAATTATTCATCTTTCTTTTCCGGAGTTCCAAGCTCTCTTAATTATATCATCGTGAAGATCCATATAATCATCACAAGGCTTCACCTTGTGTTTTCAACTCCTCTTTCCTTTTGTCTGGTCATTCTTTTATTACCGGAGTTCGTCATGGAGGCTCTACATGATGGTTCATAAAGGATTTAATTCCTTTTCGAAGTGTTCATTGAGATTCTTTTCTAAGGAGCTCAAATATTCTTCATCTTGTAATCCGGAGTGAAATTATTTCTTACGTATCATTAGAGGTGGTATTATGTCATTCTTGATAATTTGAGTTCATGTTCCATGATTCACATGTTGTTAAGAATGACATATTTTAAATCCATCAATCTCTTCATTGGTATTATCTTGGGTTATATTTCACCTAAAGCCATCCCTAAGGACTGTTGCTATCTATGGTGCTCATAAATGATCCAAGTACTTCATTCATCCTCCCGGTGATCTAAGTTTCTCATCTCCTCGTTCATATCAATCCAATTCTTTTTCCCGTAAGTGGCTGGTTGTCACCTCTTAATTTGAGATGTATTCCATAAGACCATATCAACTTTATTCTTTTCGTTGTTGGTGCTCCAACAACTCCGTTCGACCCTTCTCCTAAAGATGCCTTTTCAAGCTCTTTTCTGGCAGAAGTTGGCATTTTCTTCTTCATTCTCCTATTTCAATTATCTATCTTCTATTCTTTTGTTCCAGAGGTATTGTGATGTTGCTCTTTTCAACCCATCATCTCGTTTTGTCAAAGATCATGTTCTTTTCATGCCTATCCATTTAACCGGAGTGTTGTGCCCTTTTGCTCAAGTTCTTTTCGCCTTATCAAGCCGTGCATCTCTTTTCAACCGGAGTGCTGTCTAAATCTTTCTTACCCTTGTTCCATTCATTCAATAGTTCAGGAGGCTGTATGTTGTGATTTCATCAAGTATCTTCTCATCTTATCAAGTTCTTATTCAATTCCTTTTCTTTTCAATCGGAGTGCTGCCCGAAGTTGTTCTTCCTTGTTCCTCTTTTCTAATGGAGTGTTTTCAACTTTGTTCATCTCCATGGTATTCTTGTCTCGAAATGGCTTAACCTTTTCAAGGTTCTTTGGTTTCACTCATTGGTCAAAGGAGGAACTTAGTTTTACCTCTTCTCTTCCTCTTCCGTTTTCCCTCCGGTGCCATTCTAGATCTCGGGTCGAGATCCTCTCGTAGTGGTGGAGTGTTGTGACGCCCCCAGACCGTTGCGCCAGGTGTCTTCCAGTTATTCGCCGTCATTGCCATGTCATTCGCTTGCGTGTTGCATTTGATCATGTCATCATGTGCATTGCATCATCATGTTTTTCAAAACTTGCATCCATCTGGTTCCCCAGTTCCGTCTGTTGTCCGTTCCGAGCCCAGCCACACTTGCACGCGCCCGCGGCACGTCCGAAATATTATTTTATAAGTGGCCGGAAAATGTTCTCGGATTTGGATGGAAGTTTGCGTGCGGTGTTGTTTTGTTGTCAGTAGGCCGCTTGCCAAGTTTCATCGCGTTCGGAGTCCATTTGACGCTCCAACGGATAACTATAGTGGCAGTATAGCCAGCCTAACATCGGACGTTTTCGGTCTCTGAAAACTGTTGCCGGGTCTCTCTCTCTATATTCTCTCCCGCAGCCCTCGGCCTTCTACACAGTCACAACCATCCCACCTAGGCCTACCTATTCCCCCCTCTCGATCGGATCCATCGGTCGCGATCAGAGGCTCCGAAACCCATCCTAACCCCCCCCCCTTGCCTTCGTGGCCTTTTGTCGGAACCCCTCTCCACACAGTTCTCAGACCCCCTCGCGCGTCCAAAAAACTTCCCCGAACCCGACTGGACACTCGTGACCGTTGAGACCGGGTCGTCATCCAACATCCCTAATTCGTCTTCGTTTATTTGTTGGACTCGCCCACCCTATTTATCTCGAGCGTCTGATCTAAATCAGAGGGTCATTCTAGCCCCTTCCTAAATTTCTTTTGCTATATAAGAGACCAACCCTAAAATTAGGGAGATGTCCCATCCTCCCAGCCGCCGCCACCCACCTACCTTTTCTTCCTCGGGATCCACTCTTTCCCCCCCCCCAGATCCAATCCCACCAGCCGGACTCCACCCAATGTCTCCCCTCGATCCAACCTCCCTCTGCCTTCCTGTCCGTTCTGGATCGAAGGCCCGAGCGAGAAGAGCTCGCTCCCGAACCAACGCACTCCTCGGCTCCTCACCGAGCCCTGCCTCGTCGCCGGAATCCAGCGTTGTTTCCACCAGCACCTCCGGCCTCCTCTGCTTCACTTCAAGAACAGGAAGCCAGCCGTCCTCCTCGACCACCTCGCGTTGCCTCCGCCGTGCCGGAGATGAGTGCATAGCGTCCATCTCTTCTCCCTTCTTCCATTCTTCTTCCCCTCCCTCACATCTCTCTCCCTCTGTCTTCCCGTACAGGGAGCTCTGACGCCTCGAAGCTACAGCGCCGCCGTCGAGTCGCCACTGCCTCGAACTCTTGCCGCGCCCGTTGACTGCCCCTGATCGGTGCCCTCTTTCGCGCGTGGCACCGCGCCAGAACGCCGCTCGCCTCCGACCGGTTTCCCCGCCGTCAAGTCCAGCACCGCGGCCCCACTACATCACTGCCCGCGCTGGCCCTCCTCTGTCTTGCCTTCGCCGTGGGCCGCCCGACCCTGCTTCCACCTCGTTCTCGCCAGAGCAAGAGCCTTCTCCTTCACCGCGCCAAGTTCTGCAGCTCTGCCCGTCGCCGCTGCTGCCTTGCTTCGTCTGAACCTTCCTCTCAATCGCTTGTGCCTCTCTGTTCGAGCAGGACCGCTGCCATGGATGGCTGTGCCCTGCGCCCGAGCTCCGTCTGCCGCCGCCTTTGTCCAGAACCAACGCCGCATGACTCGATCCGCCCGTTCCTGCAGGATTCCGTCGAGACCGTCGCCGGGACCCCCCTGCCGTCGTCGCCTGCATCACCATGGACGTGATGTTGTTTCTGTTCTTTACAAGCAAACAGCAGCAGCGCGCCTCGTCCCGCTCGCGTTGACCCGCCAGCACCAAGGCCCAGCCTGCGTACGGCCTGCCTCTTGCCTCGTTCAGGCCCAGACGCCCGTGCCCTGCCAGGCCGCCTCTCCATAGTATCGGGGCCGCGGCCCATGGTGACAAACCCCCCAGTCCTCCTGTGCACTGTTGGCCCAGTCAGATGCGGCTAGTGTTATTTTTTTCCTATGCTGCGATTTTAGCTATTATCCAGATTTTTCCAGTTTTATAGAAAAGCCCTCATACATCATGCATATCATATCTCACAAACCGTGCATCGGAATTAAACAAACTTAACATGAAACTTGCTTAGAATTTTGGGTAGATTAATAATTTGCAATTTTTCATCTATGTTTAAAATGTTTAAATGATGTTTTGCATATATTTTTCCCATATTGCCATGTAAAATGTTTTAATTCACAACTATTCAACCGTAGCTCCGAATTTAATAAACCTTATATGTAAATGGGGTAGAAAAATGCCTAGTTTAACATGGTGGCTTTACTATGCATGTTTAATAACTCTAAAATTGTGCTTAGGGCGGAACAGTACCAAACAAATATATGCACATGGGGATTTACCGGAATTGTTGTTCATTGTTTCCGGCCTAATTTAAACTTGACTAGATAGGTAGTTTTACTTTGCTTCACCCTCTTGCCATGTTTAACAACATTTAATATTGTTGGGTACATAAACAAGATCAAACTAAATAAGTCATGTGGGGTTTCGTCAATATGCAACGGAGTTGCATATTGAGGTCCACTTAATTTGTAGGATTGCTTGTGCATATTGCCATGCCATGCCTCATTAAACCGGACATGCATCATACTTGGATGTGCATCATGCCATGATTTTGTGTTGGTTGTTTTACTATGTTGTGTGATTCTTTCCGGTGTTGCTTCTTCGGGTTGGTTCCGATGACGTCACGTTTGTGAGGACCCGTTCGACTACGTCCGTTTGTCTTCTTCATGGACTCGTTCTTCTTCCTTGCAGGATTTCAGGCAAGATGACCATACCCTCGAAATCACTTCTATCTTTGCTTGTTAGTTGCTCGCTCTTTTGCTATGCCTATGTTGCGATACCTACCACTTGCTTATCATGCCTCTCATATTGTTAAGCCAAGCCTCTAACCCACCTTATCCTAGCAAACCGTTGTTTGGCTATGTTACCGCTTTGCTCAGCCCCTCTTATAGCATTGTTAGTTGCAGGGGAAGATTGGAGCTTGTTCCATGCTTGGAACATGGATATTTTGTCGGGATAACACAATATCTCTTATTTAATTAATGCATCTATATACTTGGTAAAGGGTGGAAGGCTCGGCCTTATGCCTGGTGTTTTGTTCCACTCTTGCCGCCCTAGTTTCCGTCATATCGGTGTTATGTTCCCGGATTTTGCGTTCCTTACGCGGTTGGGTTATAATGGGAACCCCTTGACAGTTCGCCTTGAATAAAACTCCTTTAGCAAGGCCCAACATTGGTTTTACCATTCGCCACCTAGCCTTTTTTTCCCTTGGGAGTCGCGCATCCTGAGGGTCATCTTTATTTTAACCCCCCCCCTCCGGGCCAGTGCTTCTCTAAGTGTTGGTCCGAACCGGGCAGCCTGCGGGGCCACCTCGAGGAAACTCGAGGGCTGGTTTTACTCGTAGCTTGACCTATCTGAGTGTGCCCTGAGAACGAGATATGTGCAGCTCCTATCGGGATTTGTCGGCACATTCGGGCGGTTTTGCTGGACTTGTTTTACCATTGTCGAGGATGTCTTGTAACCGGGATGCCGAGTCTGATCGGATTGTCTTGGGAGAAGGAATATCCTTCGTTGACCGTGAGAGCTTGTGATGGGCTAAGTTGGGACACCCCTGCAGGGTTTTGAACTTTCGAAAGCCGTTCCCGCAGTTATGGGCAGATGGGAATTTGTTAATGTCCGGTTGTAGAAAACTTGAAGTTTATGTTAATTAAAATGCATCAAACGCATGTGTAACCGTGATGGTCTCTTCTCGGTGGAGTCCGGGAAGTGAACACGGTGTTGGAGTTATGCTTGACATAGGTTGTTCTAGGATCACTTCTTGATCATAGTTTCTCGACCGTGCTTTTGCCTTCTCTTCTCGCTCTCATTTGCGTATGTTAGCCACCAAATATGCTAGTCGCTTGCTGTAGCTCCACCTCATACCTTTTACCCTACCTATAAGCTTAAATAGTCTTGATCGCGAGGTGTGAGATTGCTGAGTCCCCGTGACTCACAGATACTTCCAAAACCAGCTTGCAGGTGCTGTTGAACCGTGTAGATGATGCAACCAAGCTCAAGGAGGAGCTCTATGAAGATCATGTTCGTCATGTGTTCTGTTTCCAGTTGATCAGTAGTGGAGCCCAGTTGGGTCGATCGGGGATCTGTGTAGCATTTGGGGTAGTCTTCTTATATTTTGGTTCCGTAGTCGGACCTTGCGTGTATTTGGATGATGTAATGTTTTATTCCTGTAATTGTGTGAAGTGGCGATTGTAAGCCGACTATGTATCTCTTTTCCCCTATGTATTACATGGGTTGTGTGAAGATTACCTCACTTGCGACATTGCTTTCAATGCGGTTATGCCTCTAAGTCGTGCTTCGACACGTGGGAGATATAGCCGCATCGAGGGCGTTACATAACACCACCTCCTCTCCTTGAACTCTATGAAATCATGTACATGATAGCTCATATGTGTGAAGGTTTTCTCATGAAAATGACCATAGAGCAAGTTTATGATTTTTGGTTGGTAACATGTCACATAAGACAACATTGTGAGCAGGTTTTATATTTTTTGATTTTTTAAATTAATGGTGCTCATTTGACCTCGATCGTGCCAGCTAGGGTTTTTTCATGAAAATAACCATAGACCAAGTTTAGTATTTTTCCTCATTAGTTTGTCTTATAAAACGACGAACGGCGAAGGTTTCATATTTTTTGATTTTTTAAAATTAGTTATACTCAATCAAAGCTTTCGAAACCCCGTTGACCAGCTCAAAACCCCTCTAAACCCCTCTAAATCCCAACGTCAGCCGTCCGATCATACCCTCGCGCAAAGCAACAACCCTCAGATCTGGCCTTCTAGAAGGAACTAGGTGGGCTGGCTGTGTGCAGGCTCCGCGTCGTTGGATCACAAAGATGGCTCCGCATCGTTGGATCGTGGGGCGATCCGCGAGAGGCGATCCTATTGGTTGTGCTCGACTGCTCGCCCACCACTGACTCCGTGAAAAAAACGTTGTTATTGGGCCCAAAAGGAAACCAAGCTCTTATTTTTGCATCGTTTGCTCTATTTTTGCATCGTTCTTTTTGTTCTATACAAATGTAAAATGACCAGATTTATAAGGGCTAAATTTATTTTTATCATGTAAAATGACCACAAACTATCAAAAAATGGGTCATTTTGCATTTGTATAATGGCCACAAGCCCTCTATATCTTTATCATGCAGAATGACTGAATTTTTAAGGGCACAATTATTTTTATCATTCAAAATGGCCACAAGCTCTTCAAAAATTGTCTCTTTTTGTTCGTATAATATCTGGTTTGACCACGGATTCCCACATGTGCAATTAGCTTGTTTTTCTTCTTCTTTTCAAACCACCTTTTCCCACGCGTGTACACTCCCGATGCTGCGGTGGGTTTGAAAACGGGCTACTAACTTCACATTTGACCACGTTATTGCCACGACCAAATAACACGTAGCACTACAGCTATTTAAGCCACCCTCTGCCTCTGCCATCCCTCATCCATCTGCCCTTCTTGCTCTTCGACCCCTTCTCCGTCTTCTGCAAATCTCTCAGCCATGCAGTACACTGAACCAACCTACCGCTTCCCACCCACCGTGCCGGAGAGGCTCTACCCTACCAGCGTGTACGTTGATCGCACACTAAGTGTGTGGGCGATATCAAGGCTAAGGACCACAAGGAACTTCACCGAGTTCTTCCTCGCGTCCGGCTACCACCACCTCCCGAGGGGATCTCCAATGATGTTTCACGTCGAGGAGGTCATCCAAAACCGGGTGGTGGTTGCTCTCCTTACCCACTTCACCAACACATTCGACGCCTTCTACCTCCTCGGACGGGTGTTTTGGTGTGGCTCTAAGTTCATCGCTTTCACCACCCACAAAAGGTTCATGGAGTACAACACCATCTTCCCCACCACGACGCACATGCACACTCTTCCGTACCCCATCAACAACACCCCGGAGGAGCAGTGAAAAAGGCGCCCGGAGGAGGAGCGGGGTGGAGAACGCGGCGGCTAGGGTTCTAAACCCTCTATCTTTTTTAGTCTATGTTATGTTAAGTTGTAACTGAACTATGTTGGAGTTGCTTTGGGCTTGTTGGCCCTTTTCTTAAATTCAATTATTAGGTTTTCTATCTATTCTATTATTAAGTTTTTCCTAGTTTGAGCTATGTGATCGTGCTATGGGCTTGTTGGCCCTATCTACATATTGGGATTACATATTTGTTGATTATTTACATAGAGAGCTCGGCTTGTTAGTAGGGTTCCCTTGTTAGTAACCACCTAGTGCATGTAAGCAAGCTTTGTTAGTAGGGATAAATGAGTACAATGAAGCAAGGGAGTGGTTCTTTTTTTACACAAGCCACAAATATGTAGCCACCTAGCTAGAAGAGAGGAACCAGCGGCAGTGACCATCGCTGCATCCATGGCGGCTGGCGTGCAAAAAGCTGCTCGGTCAGTGCATCGTGGCGGACGCATCGGCGCATGCAGGCTCGATCGGCGCATCATGGGATCGTGGCATCGGCGCATGCGGGCTCGATCGATGCGGCAGGGTTTGCTGGGTGCATGCATAGCAGGCTTCTGTCCTGGCGGCGCGCGCAGACGTTTAATGCAAGGGACGGCCCAACGAAACCACGGCCCAACGGTCGAACAGCGACACCACCCAACGCGGCCCCACTTGTCAGGTCGAACGGATGACATAGTCCAGCATGGCCCCACTAGTCAGAGTTAATGGTCAAGCCTTTGACCTGACGGCAACGTCCGTTGTGCCCAGTTATGAGGGTTTCTGGCAAGGGAGTGGGGAAAATTGAGCAAAAGTAAAGAGCGCGCGGAAGAATGAGTAGAGCTAAGGAACCAGGGGCATAGATGTAAAAATCCCATAAATAAATTGTAGTAGGGTTTTTTTGGGTTTCTGGGTTTATAAATATGAAAATATATGATGGAAATTAGACCCGGGCAGCAAAGGTTTCACTAGAGGCTTCTCTCTTGAAAGAAAACATACGGTTGGTAAACAAATTACTGTAGAGCAATTGATAGAAAAGCGCAAAGTTATGACGATATCTAAGAAAATGATCATGAATATAGGCATCACATCCGTGACAAGTAGACCGACTCCTGCCTGCATCTACTACTATTACTCCACACATCGACCGCTATCCAGCATGCATCTAGAGTATAAGTTCATAAGAACGGAGTAACGCCTTAAGCAAGATGACATGATGTAGAGGGATAAACTCAAGCAATATGATATAAACCACATCTTTTTATCCTTGATGGCAACAATTCCATACGTGCCTCGCTACCGCTACTATGTCACTGGGTGAGGACACCGCAAGATTGAATGCAAAACTAAGTGAAGAAAATGTGCCCTAGAGGCAACAATAAAGTTATTACTTATATTTCCTTATATCATGATAAATGTTTATTATTCATGCTAGAATTGTATTAACCATAAACTTAATACATGTGTGAATACATAGACAAAACATAGTGTCCCTAGTATGCCTCTACTTGACTAGCTCGTTAATCAAAGATGGTTAAGTTTCCTGACCATAGACATGTGTTGTAATTTGATGAACGAGATCACATCATTAGAGAATGATGTGATGGACAAGACCCATCCGTTAGCTTAGCATAATGATCGTTAAGTTTTATTGCTATTGCTTTCTTTATGACTTATACATATTCCTCTGACCTTGAGATTATGCAAATCCCGAATACCGGAGGAACACCTTGTGTGCTATCAAACGTCACAACGTAACTGGATGATTATAGAGATACTCTACAGGTGTCTCCGAAGGTGTTTCTTGGGTTGGCATAGATCAAGATTAGGATTTGTCACTCCGAGTATCGGAGAGGTATGTCTAGTCCCTCTCGGTAATGCACATCACTATAAGCCTTGCAAGAAATGTGATTATGAGTTAGTTACAGGATGATGCATTACGGAACGAGCAAAGAGACTTGCCGGTAACGAGATTGAACTAGGTATGATGATATCGACAATCAAATCTCGGGCAAGTAAACATACCGATGACAAAGGGAATAACGTATTATGTTATTTCGGTTTAACCGATAAAGATCTTCATAGAATATGTAGGAACCAATATGAGCATCCAGTTCCGCAATTGGTTATTATGCCGGAGATGTGTCTCGGTCATGTCTACATAGTTCTCAAACCCGTAGGGTCCGCATGCTTAACGTTTGATGACGATTTGTATTATGAGTTATGTGTTTTGGTGACCAAAGTTTGTTTGGAGTCCCGGATGAGATCACAGACATGACGAGGAGTCTCGAAATGGTTGAGGGATAAGGATTCATATATTGGAAGGTAGTATTCGGACATCGGAATGGTTTCGAGTGGTTCGGGTATTTTACTAGAGTACCGAGGGGTTACCGGAACCCCCGTAGAAGTATTGGGACTACATGGGCATTAGGGGAGAGAGAGGGAAGCCCGCGAGGGATGGCGCGCACCCTCCCTCCAAGGGAGTCCGAATAGGACAAGGTGGAGGGGGCGCGGCCCCGCTTTCCCTCTCCCTATCCCTCTCCTTCCTTTCCCCCTTCAGTAAGGAAGGAAAAGGGTGGGCGAATCCTACTAGGAGTGGAGTCCTAGTAGGAATCCCCCCATGGCGCGCCCCTCCTGGCCGGCCGCCTCCTCCTCCCCTCCTTTATATACGGGGGCAGGGGGACCCCAAAGCACATCAATTGTTCTCTTAGTTGTGTTCGATGCCCCCCTCCTTAGTTTACTCATCCAGTCATAGCGTCATAGTGCTTAGGCGAAGCCCTATGCAGATCACATCACCATCACCGTCACCATGCCGTCGTGCTGACGAAACTCTCCCTTGACCCTCTGCTGGATCAAGAGTTCGAGGGACGTCATCGGACTGAACGTGTGTTGAACTCGGAGGTGCATACATTCGGTACTAGATCAGTTGGATCTTGAAGACGTTCGACTACATCAACCATGTTAACCTAACGCTTCTACTTTCGGCCTACGTGTTGGGGAACGCAGTATTTCAAAATTTTCCTACAATCACGCAAGATCTATCTTGGAGATGCATAGCAACAAGAGGGTGGAGTGTGTGTACATACCCTCGTAGATACGATCACACAAGATCTATCTAGGAGATGCATAACAAAGAGAGGGGGGAGTGTGTCTACATACCCTCGTAGACCGAAAACGGAAGCGTTTAGTAACGCGGTTGATGTAGTCAAACGTCTTCGCAATCCAACCGATCCTAGCACCGAACGTATAGCACCTCCACGTTCAGCACACGTTCAGCTCGATGATGTCCCTCGAGATCCTGATCTAGTTGAGGACGAGGGAGAGTTCTGTCGGCACGATGGCGTGCTGACGGTGATGATGATGCTACCGGCGCAAGGCTTCGCCTAAGCACTACGACGATATGACTGAGGTGTGTAACTGTGGAGAGGGGCACCGCACATGGCTAAGACAATTGATCTTGTGTGTTCTAGGGTGCCCCTGCCCCCGTATATAAATGAGGGAAGGGAGAGGTCGGCCAGCCCCTGTAGGGCGCGCCAGGAGAGAGGAGTCCTATACTAGGACTCCAAGTCCTAGTAGGATTCCACCTAGAGGAAGGGGGAAGAAGGAAGGGAGAGGAAGAGGGGAAGGAAAGGGGGCGTGATACGTCTCCAACGTATCTATAATTTTTGATTGTTCCATGCTATTATATTATCTGTTTTGGATGTTTAATTGGCTTTATTATGCACTTTTATATTATTTTTGGGACTAACCTATTAACCAAAGGCCCGGTGCAAATTGTTGTTTTTTGCCTATTTCAGTATTTCGCAGAAAAGGAATATCAAACAGAATGAAACCTTCGCGAGGATCTTTTTTGAAACAAACGCAACCTAGGAGACTTGGAGTGGAGGTCAAGGAAGCAACGAGGTGGCCACGAGGTAGGGCGGCGCGCCCAGGGGGGCAGGCACGCCCCCAACCCTCGTGGGCCCCTCTTAGCTCCACCAACCTACTTCTTTCGCCTATATATACTCTTATACCCTGAAAACATCCAGGGGAGCCACAAAACCACTTTTCCACCGCCGCAACCTTCTGTACCCGTGAGATCCCATCTGGGGACCTTTTCCGGCGATCTGCCGGAGGGGGATTCGATCACGGAGGGCTTCTACATCAACACCATAGCCTCTCCAATGATGTGTGAGTAGTTTACCACAGACCTTTGGGTCCATAGTTATTAGCTAGATGGCTTCTTCTCTCTCTTTGGTTCCCAATACAAAGTTCTCCTCGATGTTCTTGGAGATCTATTCGATGTAATACTTTTTGCGGTGTGTTTGCCGAGATCCGATGAATTGTGGGTTTATTATCAAGATTATCTATGAACAATATTTGATTCTTCTCTGAATTCTTATATGCATGATTTGATACCTTTGCAAGTCTATTCGAATTATCAGTTTGGTTTGGCCTACTAGATTGATCTTTCTTGCAATGGGAGAAGTGCATAGCTTTGGGTTCAATCTTGCGGTGTCCTTTCCTAGTGATAGCAGGGGCAGCAAGGCACGTATTGTATTGTTGCCATCGAGGATAACAAGATGGGGTTTATATCATATTGCTTGAGTTTATCCCTCTACATCATGTCATCTTGTCTAATGTGTTACTCTGTTCTTATGAACTTAATACTCTAGATGCATGATGGATAGCGGTCGATGTGTGGAGTAATAGTAGTATATGCATAATCGTTTCGGTCTACTTGACACTGACGTGATGCCTATGTTTATGATCATGCCTAGACATTCTCATAAGTATGCGCTTTTCTATCAATTGATCGGCAGTAATTTGTTCACCCACCGTAATATATGCTATCTCGAGAGAAGCCACTAGTGAAACCTATGGCCCCTGGGTCTACTTTACATCATATAAGTTTCCGATCTACATTTCTAGTTTACTATTTATTTTGCAATCTTTACTTTCCACTCTATACAAAAATACCAAAAATATTTATCTTATTACCTTTATCAGATCTCACTTTTGCAAGTGGCCATGAAGGGATTGATAACTCCTTTATCACGTTGGTTGGAAGGTTCTTATTTGTTTGTGTAGGTACTAGGCGACTTGCGTGTAGTCTCCTACTAGATTGATACATTGGTTCTCAAAAACTGAGGGAAATACTTACGCTACTTTGCTGCATTACCCTTTCCTCTTCAAGGGAAAACCAACGCACGCTCAAGAGGTAGCAGGGCGCCGCCCCCTTCCCTAGTCCAATTCAGACCCAAGGGGGGAGCCCAGCCCCTTGTGGCCCTTCTCTCTCCCCACTAAGGCCCATTAATTCCCCCAGGGGGTTCCAATAACCCTCCGGCCCTCCGATAATTATCCGGTACTTCTCGGAACTTATCTGGTGTCCGAATAACATTGTCTAATATATCAATCTTTATGTCTCGACCATTTTGAGACTCCTCGTCATGTCCGTGATCTCATCCGGGACTCCGAACAAACTTCGGTCATCGAATCACATATAACTCATAATACAAATCGTCATCGAAAGTTAAGCGTGCGGAACCTACAGGTTCGAGAACTATGTAGACATGACCGAGATACATCTCCATTCAATGAACAATAGCGGAACCTGGATGCTCATATTGGCTCCTACATATTCTACGAAGATCTTTATCGGTCAAACCGTATAACAACATACATTGTTCCCCTTATCATCGGTATGTTACTTGCCCAAGATTTGATCATCAGTATCATCATACCTAGTTCAATCTCGTTATCGGCAAGTCTCTTCACTCGTTCCGTAATGCGTCATCCCGCAACTAACTCATTAGTCACATTGCTTGCAAGGCTTATAGTGATGTGCATTACCGAGAGGGCCCAGATATACCTCTCTGATACATGGAGTGACAAATCCTAATCTCGATCTATGCCAACTTCAACAAACACCATCGGAGACACCTGTAGAGCATCTTTATAACCACCGAGTTACATCATGATGTTTGATAACACACAAGGTGTTCCTCCGGTATTCGGGAGTTGCATAATCTCATAGTCAGAGGAACATGTATAAGTCATGAAGAAATCAATAGCAATAAAACTAAATGATCATTAATGCTAAGCTAACAGATCAGTCTTGTCCATCACATCGTTCTCGATGTGATCCCGTTCATCAAATGACCACACATGTCTACGGCTAGGAAACTTAACCATCTTTGATTAATGAGCTAGTCAAGTAGAGACATACTAGGGACACTCTGTTTGTCTATGTATTCACACATGTACTAAGTTTCCGGCTAATACAATTCTAGCATGAATAATAAACATTTATCATGATATAAGGAAATATAAATAATAACTTTATTATTGCCTCTAGGGCATATTTCCTTCAATCTCCCACTTGCACTAGAGTCAATAATCTAGATCACATCACCTTGTGATTAACACCCATAGTTCACATCGCCATGTGACCAACACCCAAGGGGTTTACTAGAGTCAATAATCTAGTTCACATCGCTATGTGGTTAACACCGAGTACTTAGGTGTGATCATGTTTTGCTTGTGAGAGAGGTTTAGTCAACGGGTCTGCCATATTCAGATCCGTATGTATTTTGCAAATTCCTATGTCTACAATGCTCTGCATGGATCTACTCTAGCTAATTGCTCCCACTTTTAATATGTATCAAGATCAAGACTCAGAGTCATCCAGATCTGTGTCTAAACTAGCATCGACGTAACTCTTTATGACGAACTCTTTATTACCTCCATAACCGAAATTTTTTTCCTTAGTCCTTTAAGGATAATTTTGACCGCTGTCCAGCGATCTACTCCTGGATCACTATTGTACCCTCTTGCCAAACTCATGGTGAGGTACACAATAGCTCTGCTACACAGCATAGCATACTTTATAGAACCTATGACTGAGTCATAGGGAATGAATTTTCATTCTCTTTCTATTTTCTGCCGTGGTCGGGTTTTGAATCTTTACTCAACTTCACACCTTGTAACACAGGCAAGAACTCTTTCTTTAACTATTCCATTTTGAACTACTTCAAAAACTTGTCAAGGTATGTACTCATTGAAAAAACTTATCAAGCGTCTTGGTCTATATCTATAGATATTGATGCTCAATATGTAAGCAGCTTCACCGAGGTCTTTCAGTGAAAAATTCTTATCCAAGTATCCTTTTATGCTATCCAGAAATTCTATATTATTTCCAATCAACAATATGTCATCACATATAATATTAGAAATGCTACAGAGCTCCCACTCACTTTCTTGTAAATACAGGCTTCTCCAAAAGTCTATATAAAACCATATGCTTTGATCACACTATCAAAGCGTATATTCCAACTCCGAGAGGCTTGCACTAGTCCATAAATGGATTGCTGGAGCTTGCACACTTTGTTAGCAACTTCAGGATTGACAAAACCTTCTGGTTGCATCATATACAACTCTTCTTTAAGATATCCATTAAGGAATGCAGTTTTGACATCCATTTGCCAAATTTCGTAATCATAAAATGCGGCAATTGCTAACATGATTCGGACAAACTTAAGCATCACTACGGGTAAGAAGGTCTCATCGTAGTCAACTCCTTGAACTTGTCGAAAACCTTTTGCAACAATTCGAGCTTTGTAGACAGTAACATTACCGTTAGCGCCAGTCTTCTTCTTGAAGATCCATTTATTCTCTATGGCTTGCCGATCATCGGGCAAGTAAACCAAAGTCCACACTTTGTTCTCATACATGGATCCCATCTCAGATTTCATGGCCTCAAGCCACTTCGCGGAATCTAGGCTCATCATCGCCTCCTCACAGTTCGTAGGTTCATCATGGTGAAGGTCAGAAAATTCTTTGAACTTTTCAAATGTTTCAGACTTATCTTTCATCAAGTAGATATACCCGTATCTGCTCAAATCAACTGTGAAGGTCAGAAAATAACGATACCCGCCGCGAGCCTCAATACTCATCAGACTACATACATCAGTATGTATTATTTCCAATAAGGCAGTTGCTCGCTTCATTGTTCCAGAGAACGGAGTTTTAGTCATCTTGCCCATGAGGCCAAGCATCAAGTGATTCATAATCAAGTGATTCCAAAATCCCATCAGAATGGAGTTTCTTCATGCGCTTTATAACAATATGACCTAAACGGTAGTGCCACAAATAAGTTGCACTATCATTGTTAAACTTATATCTTTTGGTTTCAATACTATGAATATGTGTATCACTACTATCGAGATTCAACAAAAATAGACCACTCATCAAGGGTGCATGACCATAAATTATATTACTCATATAAATAGAACAACCATTATTCCCTGATTTAAATGAATAACCGTCTCGCATCAAACAAGATCCAGATATAATGTTCATGCTTAATGTTGGCACCAAATAATAATTATTCATGTCTAAAACTAATCTCGAAGGTAGATGTAGAGGTAGCATGCCGACGGCAATCACATCGACTTTGGAACCATTTCCCACGCGCATCGTCACCTCGTCCTTAGCCAATCTTCGTTTAATCCGTAGCCCCTGTTTTGAGTTGAAAATATGAGCAACAGAACCAGTATCAAGTACCCAAGCGCTACTACGAGCATTAGTAAGGTACACATCAATAACATGTATATCAAATATACCTTTCACTTTGCCATCCTTCTTATCTGCCAAATACTTGGGGCAGTTCCGCTTAGAGTGATCAGTCCCTTTGCAGTAGAAGCACTCAGTCCTAGGCTTAGGTCCAAACTTGGGCTTGTTCACTTGAGCAGCAACTTGTTTGCCGTTCTTCTTGAAGTTTCCCTTCTTCCCTTTCCCATTTTTCTTGAAACTAGTGGTCTTGTTTACTATCAACACTTGATGCTCCTTCTTGATTTCTACCTCCCCAGCCTTTAGCATCGCGAAGAGCTCGGGAATTGTCTTATACATCCCTTGCATATTATAGTTCATCACGAAGCTTTTGTAGCTTGGTGGCAGTGATTGAAGAACTCTGTCAATGACACTATCATCAGGAAGATTAACTCCCGGTTGAGTCAACTGGTTGTGGTACCCAGACATTCTTAGTATATGTTCACTGACAAAACTATTCTCCTCCATCTTGCAGCTGTAGAACTTATTTGATACTTTATATCTCTCAATCCGGGCATTTGCTTGAAATATTAACTTCAACTCCTGGAACATCTCATATGCTCCATGAGGTTCAAAATGTCGTCTAAGTCCCGATTCTAAGCCATAAAGCATGGCACACTAAACTATTGAGTAGTCATCAGGTTTGCTTTGCCAGACGTTCATAACGTTCGGAGTTGCTCCTGCAGCGGGTCTTGCACCTAGCGGTGCTTCCAGGACGTAATTCTTCTATGCAACAATGAGAATAATCCTCAAGTTACGGACCCAGTCCGTGTAGTTGCTACCATCATCTTTCAACTTAGCTTTCTCTAGGAACGCATTAAAATTCAAAGGAATGATAGCATGGGCCATTGATCTACAACAAAATAGACATGCAAAATACTATCATGTACTCCCTCCATTCCAAAATATAGTGCGCCCGCACTTCTCGAGGTCCAACTTTGACCATAAATTTAACCAACGAGACCAATTGCGGCGGGATAAAAAATTATATAATTGAAAACTTCTTTCGAATACGAATTCACTGATATAATTTTTTCTCCCGCCGCAATCGGTCTTGGTAGTTAAATTTACGGTCAAAGTTGAAGCACGTGGATAGAGGAAGCACTACATTGTGGAATGGAGGGAGTACTAAGTTCATGATAAATTAAAGTTCAATTAATCATATTACTTAAGAACTCCCACTTAGATAGACATCCCTCTAGTCATCTAAATGATCATGTGATCCATGTCAACTAAACCATGTCCAATCATCACGTGAGATGCAGTAGTTTTCAATGGTGAACATCACTATGTTGATCATATCTACTATATGATTCACGCTTGACCTTTCGGTCTCAGTGTTCCGAGGCCGTATCTGCATATGTTAGGCTCGTCAAGTTTAACCCGAGTATTCTGCGTGTGCAAAACTGGCTTGCACCCGTTGTACGTGAACGTAGAGCTTATCACACCCGATCATCACGTGGTGTCTCGGCACGACGAACTGTAGCAATGGTCCATACTCAGGGAGAACACTTATACCTTGAAATTTAGTGAGGGGTCATCTTATAATGCTACCGCCGTACTAAGAAAAATAAGATGCATAAAGGATAAACATCACATGCAATCAAAATAAGTTATCTAATATGGCCATCATCATCTTGTGCCTTTGATCTCCATCTCCAAAGCACTGTCATGATCACCATCGTCGCCGGTTTGACACCTTGATCTCCATCATGGCACCGTTGTCGTCTCGCCAACTATTGCTTCTACGACTATCGCTACCGCTTAGTGACAAAGTAAAGCAATTACATGGCGATTGCATTTCATACAATAAAGCGACGACCATAAGGCTCCTGCCAGTTGTCGATAACTTTTACAAAACATGATCATCTCATACACCAATTTATATATCATCACATCTTGACCATATCACATCACAACATGCCCTGCAAAACCAAGTTAGACGTCCTCTACTTTGTTGTTGCAAGTTTCACGTGGCTGCTATGGGCTTCTAGCAAGAACCGTTCTTACCTACACATCATAACCACAACGATTTTTGGTCAAGTGTGTTGTTTTAACATTCAACAAGGACCAGACGTAGTCAAACTTGATTCAACTAAAGTTGGAGAAACAAACACCCGCTAGCCACCTGTGTGCGAAGCACGTCGGTAGAACCACTCTCATGAACGCGTTCATGTAATATCGGTCTGGGCCGCTTCATCCAACAATACCGCCTGAGGGAGTCCTGGATTAGGGGGTCTCCGGACAGCCGGATTATATCCTTTGGCCGGACTGTTGGACTATGAAAATACAAGATTGAAGACTTTGTCTCGTGTCCGTATGGGACTCTACTTGGCGTGGAAGGCAAGCTAGGCAATACAGATATGTATATCTCCTCCTTTGTAACCGACCTTGTGTAACCCTAGCCCTCTCCGGTGTCTATATAAACCGGAGGGTTTTAGTCCGTAGGACAACATACAATCATACCATAGGCTAGCTTCTAGGGTTTAGCCTCTCCGATCTCGTGGTAGATCTACTCTTGTACTACCCATATCATCAATATTAATCAAGCAGGACGTAGGGTTTTACCTCCATCAAGAGGGACCGAACCTGGGTAAAACATTGTGTCCCCTGCCTCCTGTTACCATCCGCCTTAGACGCACAGTTCGGGACACCCTACCCGAGATCTGCCAGTTTTGACACCGACATTGGTGCTTTCATTGAGAGTTCCTTTGTGTCGTCACCGTTAGGCTTGATGGCTCCTACTATCATTGATGGCGATGCAGTCCAGGGTGAGACTTTTCTCCCCGGACAGATCTTCGTGTTCGGCGGCTTTGCACTGCGGGCCAATTCGCTTGGCCGTCTGGAGCAGATTGAAAGTTACGCCCCTGGCCACCAGGTCAGGTTTGGAAGCTTAAACTACACAGCCGACATCCGTGGAGACTTGATCTTCGACGGATTCGAGCCTCTGCCTTGTGCGTCACGTGGTCACGATGAGTAAAATTTAGCTCTACCATCGGATAGTGTTCAAGAGATCGCACGGGCAGCCGCTCCGACCCTCAATTCGGAGCCAGGTGCGCCTTCCGCGGACGGGTGGATGGACCCCGCCACGGAGGCGATACCCTCAGCGGCGATTGAGCCAAACATTGACCTTACCTTGCACGAGAGCCGTGATGTTAAATTGCCGGATCCTTCTCCGGCCACGGACTCCGAACCGCCTGCGCCCGTTCCTGTCGAATCCGATTGGGCGCCGATCATGGAGTTTACCTCCGCGGATATTTTCCAGCACTTGCCCTTTGGCGACATACTGAACTCATTAAGGTCTCTCTCCTTGTCAGGAGGATCCTGGCCGAACTATGTCTGGCAGGACTGGGATGCGGACGACGAAGAAATTCGAGGCCCACCCACCACCCACTTAGTAGCCACCGTCGATGACTTAACCGACATGCTCGACTTCGACTCCGAAGACATCGACGGCATGGACGACGATGCGGGAGGCGAAGAGGAACCACCGCCCACAGGGCACTGGACAGCCACCTCATCATACGATATATACATGGTGGATACACCCAAAGAAGGCAATGGCGACGAGACAGCGGAGGATGACCCCTCCAAGAAGCAACCCAAGCGCCGACGTCAGCGGCGCCGCTCTAAGTCCCGCCAAAGCAAAAGTGGTGATACCGGCACAGGAGATAATAATACTCCGGATAGTGCCGAAGACAACAACAATCCCCTGCAGCAAGATTTAGAGCAGGAGGATGGAGGAGCCAGCCCTCCTGAGAGAGCGGCAGATGGAGAATAGGAGGATGATAATTACATGCCCCCCTCCGAAGACGAGGCAAGCCTCAGCGACAACGAATTCGCTGTGCCAGAGGATCCCGTCGAACAAGAGCGCTTCAAACGCCGGCTTATAGCCACGGCAAATAGCCTTAAGAAAAAGCAGCAGCAGCTTCAAGCTGATCAGGATCTGCTAGCTGACAGATGGACTGAAGTCCTCGCGGCCGAGGAATATAAACTCGAGTTCCCCTTGAAGAGTTACCCAAAGTGCAGGTTGCTACCCCGGCTGGAGGAAGAAGCGTATGATACGGCTGATCGGCCACCTCGTGGCCGTGATAGAGAGGCATTCCAGCCAAAAACTCAGCCTCCACCCCGACGCCATTCAAATGAAAAGGCATGGGGGAGATACGCCAGACCTGTGAGACATATTGGAGGACAAAGCAAAGCATGCAAGATCGATCTATGGATCACGAGGGCGTGCCACTCTGCAAGACGATAAACGTCACGCCGAATACAGTAAAAGCAAATCCGTTCGGGCCGAACACAACGAGCAATACCCATTCGAGCTGCGTCGCGATATAGCCCAATACAGAGGCGCCGCACACCCCTTATGCTTCACAGACGAAGTAATGGATCATCAAATCCCAGAAGGTTTCAAACATGTAAATATTGAATCATACGACGGCACAACAGATCCTGCAGTATGGATCGAGGATTTCCTCCTCCACATCCACATGGCCCACGGTGATGACTTACACGCCATCAAATACCTCCCACTAAAGCTCAAGGGACCAGCTCGGCATTGGCTTAACAGCTTGCCAGCCGAGTCCATCAGCTGTTGGGAAGATCTGGAAGCCGCATTCCTTGACAACTTTCAGGGCACTTATGTGCGGCCACCAGATGCCGATGACTTGAGCCACATAATTCAGTAGCCAGAAGAATCGGCCAGGCAATTCTGGACTCGGTTCCTAACAAAGAAAAATCAAATTGTCGACTGTCCGGATGCAGAGGCCCTAGCGGCTTTCAAACACAACATCCTCGACGAATGGCTAGCCCGGCACCTTGGTCAGGAAAAGCCGAAATCTATGGCAGCCCTCACGACACTCATGACCCGCTTTTGCGTGGGAGAAGACAGCTGGCTGGCTCACAGTAATAAAATATCAAAGAACCATGGTACTTCGGATACCAAGGACGACAATAGCAGGTCATGTCGCAACAAACATAAGCGCCGCATTAACAGCGATAATACCGAGGATACGGCAGTCAATGCCGGATTCAAAGGCTCTAAACCCGGTCAGCGGAAAAATACATTCAAACAAAGTACGCCGGGTCCGTCCATCCTGGACCGTATACTCGATCACTCGTGTCAAATACACGGCACCCTAGAAAAGCCAGCCAATCACACCAACAGGGATTGTTGGGTGTTCAAGCAGGCCAGCAAGTTAATTGCCGAAAACAAGGACAAGGGGCCACATAGCGATGACGAGGAGGAGCCCCGGCAGCCACACACCAGAGGACAGAAGAGGTTTCCCCCACAAGTGCGGACGGTGAACATGATATACGCAACCCACATCCCCAAGAGGGAGTGGAAGCGTGCGCTCAGGGACGTATATGCATTGGAGCCATTCACCCCAAAGTTCAACCCATGGTCCTCCTATCCGATCACTTTCGATCGCAGGGACCATCCCACTAGTATCTGTCATGGCAGATTCGCCGCACTAGTTCTGGACCCAATCATTGACGGATTTCACCTCACTCGAGTCCTTATGGATGGCGGCAGCAGCCTGAACCTGCTTTATCAGGACACAGTGCGCAAAATGGGTATAGACCCCTCAAGGATCAAACCCATAAAAAACGACCTTTAAGGGCGTCATTCCAGGCGTAGAGGCCCATTGCACAGGCTCAATTACACTGGAAGTGGTCTTCGGATCCCCGAATAACTTCCGAAGCGAAGAGTTAATCTTCGATATAGTCCCGTTCCGCAGTGGTTATCATGCACTGCTCAGGCGAACCGCATTTGCGAGATTCAATGCGGTACCGCATTATGCATACCTCAAGCTCAAGATGCCAGGACCTCGCGGGGTTATTACAGAAAATGGAAACACAAAGCGCTCTCTCCGAACAGAGGAGCACACTGCGGCCCTCACAGCAGAAGCGCAAAACAGCCTCTCAAGGCAATCTACCAGTTCGGCGTTTCAAGGCCCGGACACCTTCAAGCGCGCTCAGAGCAATCGGCAAATAGACCGCCTGGCGCGATCTGAGCTCGCGTAGCAATGCGGCCCCCACCATAGTCCCAGCCAAACAGCGAAGCTCGGGCCACGCGTACATAATTACGCATTAAAAATACCATGGGCACAGGTGGGGAGGGGGGCACACCGCGGCACGCCCCAAGACATGGCTTAAACCACACTAGGGGCTTCCTGTTTGGTTATTTTTCTCTTTTTCAGGACTTTAATCTCTGGAAACCCTGTCCGGCAGCACTATTACCGAACACACGATGCAATAACCAAGGAGGCACACAGCTACGTCACACCACGGAATTCCCAGGTGGATTACAATAATGAGCGAAATATTTGATTTAATACTATTCCTCAGCTTGCCCTTGGAAGGGACATAGTCCCACTCTTTGCTTATCGCACTATCTGTATCATTCTGCTTTAACGCACCTTTTTGAATAAACAATGCATAACATCATGACTATTATTGCATTCTTGTTATATATGTGTGTGTTCATTAACGACGCCTTGCAACCGTACACTTTGGTACGGCCAATACACCAGGGGCTTACATACCCCACAATATGGTGTGAAAAGTCCGAACACTTTCACAAGTGCGGCACCCCGAACTTATAGCATTATATGCATCCGCTCTGAATCATATCTTTGGTCAAATGTTGGTTTGCCCGGCTCCTATGTTTTGGTACCTTACGTTCCGCTCTATCGGCTAAGGTAGCGCTAGGAGAACTACTGCGATTGTGCCCCGGTTCTGCCGGGCTTAGCACCTCAGTAGAGAAAGCTAAAACTGACTGTCATGATAAGGCGAGAGACTGGTCGCTGTTCGGCGAGGTTTTCGAGTCCCTAAAGACTTATGCCGCTTAGGGCAAGGGGCCGGCCCTGTCCGGCTAAAGGCGTGTATCGCGCCCCGAATTCGGCCTTCCGAATACCAGGGGCTTTGCCGAAATTTAAAATTATAGAATTCTATGGCTAAGTGAGAGTGATAAAGCATTATTAGTACGGTTGCCTTGTTCGTTGTGCTGAGCACCTCCCTCGAAGGACCCAAACATGGGAACAAGAGTGCTCAGGTTTATCCCGAACACCCCAGCACTCGCGGCATGGGGGCAGAAGCCGAGGACTAGCCATCTCTCAGATTGGATAAACGGCCAAACAGAAGGTAATATTTTAAATTCACACAAGCGTTGCATAGCGCATATGAAACAAGTTTTCATCATACAGGATCACACGAGCAAGTTTACTCAAATATTACATCCTTGGAACATTCGTCCGCTACAAGACGGGCACCCTTCAGGACACCCTCATAATAAATTTCGAGGGTGCGATGCTCTTTGCCCTGTGGCGGCCCTTCCTTGATCAGCTTCATGGCGTCTAGCTTGGCCCACTGCACCTTTACATGGGTGAAAGCCCGGCGTGAACCTTGGATGCAGACGGACCGCTTGACGACCTCCAGCCGTGGGCAGGCATCCACAAGCCGCCTCACCAGGCTGAAGTAGCTGTTCGGAAGGACGTCGCCAGGCCACAGCCAGACTATAAGGCCCTTCATGGCCTGTTCAGCCGCCTTGTGCAGCTCGACCAGCTGCTTTTGCTGGTCACTTAGAGGCATCGGGTGTTCGGTCCCAGTATACTGAGACCAGAACAGCTTCTCCGTTGAGCTTCCCTCCTCGGCCTGGTAAAACTGTGTGGCATCCGACACGCTGCGGGGCAAATATGTGAATGCTCCTGGAGAGCTCCGAATTCGGGTAAGTAATCGGTAATTTACTTTTACATGCTTGCTCTGCATATAGAATGCCTTACCCGCCGCTATCTTCTTCATTGTGTCGATCTCCTGGAGGGGCTTTTGGGCTTCGGCCTTGGCACTTTTCGCGCTCTCGAGGGCCGCGGCAAGCTCTGACTCTCGCGCCTTCGAGTCAAGCTCCAACGCCTCGTGCTTCATCACAAGAGCCTGGAGCTCTTGTTGCACCTCGCCCACCTGAGCCTCTTGCTTTTCTCGCTCAGTGTGCTCCTTGGCCGCTTTATCTTCGGCCTTGGTTAGCGCCTGCTTCAGGGTCGCCACCTCGGTCGTCGCCCCTAGCCGATATATGATGATCCTGTCATTTTGCAATCACGTTTATATATATATATACAGGGTATTACTTACCCTTGTTCTCCTCGAGCTGCCTCTTGGCAAGGCTGAGCTCTTTCTTGGACCCCTCGAGGTCCTGCTTCAGTACGGCAACCTCCACAGTCAGTGCGGCGGACGCCAGCAGCGAGGCCTGCATACACATATTGACATACTTATATTAGACTCCTGCGATATTATTTGATCCTCTGTTCGGCTTTTCTTTGTGAACACTAAACAAAGCATCAGGGGCTACTGTCTATGCGGTAATATTTTTCCTATATTTTAAAACACTTACCTCAAAGCCTGTTAGAAGGCAGGCACAGGCTTCAGTCAATCCGCTCTTGGCGGACTGAACCTTCTGGACCACCGCACTCATAATAGTATGGTGCTCCTCATCGATGGAAGCGCCGCGAAGCGCTTCCAGCAGATTGTCCGGCGCCTCTGGATGGACAGAGGTCACCAGCATAGGCGTCTTGCCCCTCTTAGAAGGAGGCCACCTGCCCGAGCCCGGAACCACTTGAGGTTCCGGCACGGTGTTTGGCTGAGGGCCGAACTCGGAACTCTCAGGGGCCTTGTCCTCTCGGCTCCCGGAGTCCGGGAGGCCGCCTTGAGGCGCCTCCGGGACTGTCTCCCCTCGACCCGGTGCCTCGTGAGACTGCACCTCGGCATCGTCCGCAGGATAGGGGGAGGTGCGGTCGGAACTGGATCGCTATCCATGTCCGACGAGCCCAGGGAGCCGTCCGATGATACATCGATACGGGCTCAGGGCGGCCTGCATAATCATATTTTGGCGTTAGGTAAAGTAGTGCGGCAAAGGAATACTATGACTTACTCTGGTATCCGAATACTTACGACTTCCCTAGGGGCTTGGCCCTGGGCAGCCACTCGTCTTCGCCGTCGCGGCGGTGGTAGAGTAGTCCGGAAGGAGAGTTCTCCCCTTCTTGGACCCCTCGCCCCCCCCCCCAGTTGGGGCGGCCTTCCTTTTCTTATCTCCCCCAACTGGAGGGGGAGCATCTTCTTCTTCTTCCTCG
The DNA here is from genome assembly GCF_003073215.2 of Triticum urartu. Taxonomy (NCBI): domain Eukaryota; kingdom Viridiplantae; phylum Streptophyta; class Magnoliopsida; order Poales; family Poaceae; genus Triticum; species Triticum urartu. Next base: position 592,528,205 of record NC_053026.1, read on the forward strand.
TCTTCGGGGGAGGAGTGCGTCGCAGAGTCATCGGACGGTGAGTCCGACGACGCCTGGCGTCGGGAACTCTTTCGGGTTCCCTTGGCCTTCTTGGTCTTCTCCGGCACCATATAAGGAGCCGGAGTCAGCATCTTCGCCAGAAGAGAGCCTGCTGGGCCTTCGGGCAAAGGAGCCAGACAATTGATCTGTCCGTCCGTCTCCTGCCAGTCCTGTTAAAGGTACGGGAGTTTAGATCCCGCATGGAGTCAATCTATAAAAAATAAGTATCCTATGAAAGGTAAAGCAGTTATCGCACTGGTTTGGCACTTCGCGCTGAATCTGCGATCCTCAGTAATGGGAGGGGGCACCTCGGCGCTTTTGAACAGCACCCTCCAGGCATCTTCGTGAGTTGTGTCGAAGAGCCTGTTCAGAGTTTGGTGCTTCGCCGGGTCAAACTCCCACAAGTTGAAGTCCCGTTGTTGGCACGGGAGGATCTGGCGGTGGAGCATGACCTGGACTACGTTGACGAGTTTGAGCTTCTTGTTCACCATGTTTTGAATACATGTTTGGAGTCCGGTCAGCTCTCCCGAACTACCCCAGGATAGGCCCTTCTCTTTCTAGGAGGTGAGCCGTGTGGGGATGCCAGATTGGAACTCGGGGGCTGCTGCCCATGCAGGGTCACGCGGCTCGGTGATGTAGAACCACCCCGATTGCCACCCCTTTATGGTTTCCACAAAGGAGCCCTCGAGCCATGTAACATTGGGCATCTTGCCCACCATGGCGCCTCCGCACTCCGCCTGGCGGCTACCCACACCCTTCGGCTTGACATTGAAGGTCTTCAGCCATAAGCCGAAGTGGGGCTTGATGCGGAGGAAGGCCTCGCACACGACAATAAACGCCGAGATGTTGAGGATGAAGTTCGGGGCCAGATCGTGGAAATCCAAGCCGTAGTAGAACATGAGCCCCCGGACGAATGGGTGGAGAGGGAATCCCAGTCCGCGGAGGAAATGGGTGAGGAACACTACCCTCTCATGGGGCCTAGGGGTGGGGATGAGTTTCCCCTCATCTGGGAGCCAGTGCGCGATGTCGTCGGGCAGGTATCCGGCTCTCCTCAGCTTTTTGATGTCTCCCTCCGTGGCGGAGGAGACCATCCACCTGCATCCCGCTCCGGACATGGTTGGAGAAGGTGGGGGTGGGAAGTGCGGACTTGGGCGCTAAAGCTCGAGTGTGCGAAAATGGATGAGCAAAGGAGGAAGAAGGCGTGGATGAAAGTGTAAATCCTTATCCCTTTATATGGGCGGACGAAACTAAGCATCCCGCTCCGGACATGGTTGGAGAAGGTGGGGGTGGGAAGTGCGGACTTGGGCGCTAAAGCTCGAGTGTGCGAAAACGGATGAGCAAAGGAGGAAGACGGCGTGGATGAAAGGGTAAATCCTTATCCCTTTATATGGGCGGACGAAACTAAGCATCCCCACTAGCCTGGTAAAACTCGCTTATCCCCCAAGCGTCGTAATCGATGGCACGGTTGGGTTACCCACGCCCGTATTGATGAGAATCCCGTGATAGGAGGACACGATCTCTGCTTTGACAAGATGTGTCAAAAAACTGCCTCGTGTTATGTGCGGGGCTAGTTAAAGGAAACGGTTCGAATAATCGCCGGGCCATGGCATAATGTCGTGTTGCCAAAACAAGTCAGCAAATTAGATTTGTGAAAATATTATTCTCTCTACGGTGGTATGTGATACTTATTTTGCAGGGTCAGACACTATCCTTGTATTCAAATTCTTCTGTGATGTATTCGGAGAAGGAACCCACCTTGCAATGCCGAAGACAATACTGCGCGCCGGACTCATCGTCATTGAAGCCTGGTTCAGGGGCTACTGAGGGAGTCCTGGATTAGGGAGTCTCCGGACAGCCGGATTATATCCTTTGGCCGGACTGCTGGACTATGAAGATACAAGATTGAAGACTTCATCTCGTGTTCGGATGGGACTCCACTTGGCGTGGAAGGCAAGCTAGGCAATACGGATATGTATATCTCCTCCTTTGTAACCGACCTTGTGTAACCCTAGCCCTCTCCGGTGTCTATATAAACCGGAGGGTTTTAGTCTGTAGGACAACATACAATCATACCATAGGCTAGCTTCTAGGGTTTAGCCTCTCCGATCTCGTGGTAGATCTACTCTTGTACTACCCATATCATCAATATTAATCAAGCAGGACGTAGGGTTTTACCTCCATCAAGAGGACCCGAACCTGGGTAAAACATTGTGTCCCCTGCCTCCTGTTACCATCCGCCTTAGACGCACAGTTCGGGACCCCCTACGCGAGATCCGCCGGTTTTGACACCGACACCGCCAAATCAAAGTAAGACGTTGCTGGTAAGAAGTATGACTATCATCACCCATAACTCTTTGTGTTCTACTCGTGCATATAACATCTACGCATAGACCTGGCTCTGATACCACTGTTGGGGAACGCAATATTTCAAAATTTTCCTATGATCACACAAGATCTATCTAGGAGATGCATAGCAACAAGAGGGGGAGAGTGTGTCTACATACCCTCGTAGACCAAACGCGAAACCGTTTAGTAATGCGGTTGATGTAGTTGAACGTCTTCGCAATCCAACCGATCCTAGCACCGAACGTACGGCACCTCCGCGTTCAGCACACGTTCAGCTTGATGACGTCCCTCGAGCTCTTGATCCAGTTGAGGCCGGAGAGTTCCGTCAGCATGATGGCGTGCTGACGGTGATGATGATGCTACCGGCGCAGGGTTTCGCCTAAGCACTACGACGATATGACCGAGGTGTGTAACTGTGGAAGGGGGAACCGCACACGGATAAGACAATTGATCTTGTGTATTCTAGGGTGCCCCCTGCCCCCGTATATAAAGGAGGGGAGGAGGAGGCCGGCCGGCCCCTGTAGGGCGCGCCAGGAGAGAGGAGTCCTACTAGGACTCCAAGTCCTAGTGGGATTCCACCTGGAGGAAGGAGGAGAAGGAAGGGAGAGGGAGAGGGGAAGGAAAGGGGGGCGCCGCACCCTTCCCCTAGTCCAATTCGGACCCAGGGGGCGTGGCCAGCCCCTTGTGGCCCTTCTCTTTCCCCACTAAGGCCCATGAAGGCCCATTAGTTCCCCCGGGGGGTTCCGATAACCCTCCGGCACTCCGATAATTATCCGGTACTTCTCGGAACTCATCCGATGTGCAAATAACATTGTCCAATATATCAATCTTTATGTCTCGACCACTTCGAGACTCCTAGTCATGTTCGTGATCTCATCCGGGACTCCAAACAAACTTCGGTCATCAAATCACATATAACTCATAATATAAATCATCATCGAATGTTAAGCGTGCGGATCCTACGTGTTCGAGAACTATGTAGACTTATACGTCTCCAACGTATCTATAATTTTTGATTGTTCCATGCTATTATATTATCTGTTTTGGATGTTTAATGGGTTTTAATACGCTCTTTTATATTATTTTTGGGACTTGCTACCTCTTGAGAAATGCGCTGGTTTTCCCTTGAAGAGGAAAGGGTGATGCAGCAGAGCAGCGTAAGTATTTCCCTCAGTTTTTGAGAACCAAGGTATCAATCCAGTAGGAGGCCATGCATGAGTCCCTCGCACCTACACAAACAAAGAAACTCCTCGCAACCAACGCGATAAAGGGGTTGTTAATCCCTTCACGGTCACCTACGAGAGTGAGATCTGATAGATATGATAAGATAATATTTTTGGTATTTTTATGATAAAAAGAAACAAAGATGCAAGTAAAATAAATGGCAAAGAAAATAACTAAGTATTGGAAGATTAATATGATGGAAAATAGACCCGGGGGCCATAGGTTTCACTAGAGGCTTCTCTCGATAGCATAAGTATTACGGTGGGTGAACAAATTACTGTTGAGCAATTTGACAGAATGGAGCATGGTTATGAGAATATCTAGGTATGATCATGTATATAGGCATCACGTCCCAGACAAGTAGACCAACTCCTGCCTACATCTACTACTATTACTCCACACATCGACCGCTATCCAGCATGCATCTAGAGTATTAAGTTCAAGAGAACAGAGTAATGCTTTAAGCAAGATGACATGATGTAGAGGGATAAACTCATGCAATATGATATAAACCACATCTTGTTATCCTCGATGGCAACAATACAATACGTGCCTTGCTGCCCCTATTGTCACTAGGAAAGGACACCGCAAGATTGAACCCAAAGCTAAGAACTTCTCCCATTGCAAGAAAGATCAATCTAGTAGGCCAAACCAAACTGATAATTCGAAGAGACTTGCAAAGATAACCAATCATACATAAAATAATTCAGAGAAGATTCAAATATTTTTTATAGATAAACTTGATCATAAACCCACAATTCATCGGTCTCAACAAACACACCGCCAAAGAAGATTACATCGAATAGATCTCCACAAGATAGGGGGAGAACTTTGTATTGAGATCCAAAAAGAGAGAACAAGCCATCTAGCTAATAACTATGGACCCGTAGGTCTGAAATAAACTACCCACACTTCATCGGAGAGGCTATGGTGTTGATGTAGAATCCCTCCATGATCGATACCCCCTCCGGCGGAGCTCCGGAAAAGGCCCCAAGATGGGATCTCATGGATACAGAAAGTTACGGCGGTGGAATTAGGGTTTTGGCTCCGTATCTGGTAGTTTGGGGGTACGTAGGTATATATAGGAGGAAGGAGTACGTTGGTGGAGCAACATGGGCCCACGAGGGTGGAGGGGGCTCTTGGGGCGGTAGGCGCGCCCCCTACCTCGTGCCTTCCTGGTTGATTTCTTGACGTAGGGTCCAAGTCCTCTGGATCATGTTCGTTCTGAAAATCACGTTCCCGAAGATTTCATTCCGTTTGGACTCTGTTTGATATTCGTTTTCTGCCAAACTCTGAAATAGGCAAAAAAACAGCAATTCTGGGCTGGGCCTCCGGTTAATAGGTTAGTCCCAAAAAATAATGTAAAAGTGTATAATAAAGTCCAACAATGTCCAAAACGGGATATAATATAGCATGGAACAATCAAAAATTATAGATACGTTGGAGGCGTATCAAGCATCCCCAAGCTTAATTCCTGCTCGTCCTCGAGTAGGTAAATGATAAAAAAAGAGTTTTCGATGTGGAATGCTACTTGGCATGATTTTAATGTAAATCTCTTAATTGTGGTGTGAATATTCAGATCCGAAAGATTCAAGACAAAAGTTCAATATTGACATAGAAATAATAATACTTCGAGCATAATAACTAAGCAATTATGTTTATTCAAAATAACATGGGCAAAGAAAGTTATCCCTACAAAATCATATAGTCTGGCTATGCTCCATCTTCACCACACAAAGTATTCAAATCATGCACAACCCCGATGACAAGCCAAGCAATTGTTTCATACTTTTGGTGTTCTCAAACTTTTTCAATCTTCATGCAATACATGAGCGTGAACCATGGACATAGCACTATAGGTGGAATAGAATGGTGGTTGTGGAGAAGATAAAAAGGGAGAAGATAGTCTCACATCAACTAGGTGTATCAACGGGCTATGGAGATGCCCATCAATAGATATCAATGTGAGTGAGTAGGGATTACCATGCAACGGATGCACTAGAGCCATAAGTATATGAAAGCTCAACAAAAAGAAACTAAGTGGGTGTGCATCCAACTTGCTTGCTCACGAAGACCTAGGGCATTTGAGGAAGCCCATCGTTGGAATATACAAGCCAAGTTATATAATGAAAAATTCTCACTGGTATATGAAAGTGATAACATAGGAGACTCTCTATCATGAAGATCATGGTGCTACTTTGAAGCACAGGTGTGGAAAAAAAGGATAGTAGTATTGCCCCTTTTTATTTATTTACTCTTTTTTGGGCCTTCTTTTTTTATTTGGCCTTTCTCTTTTTTTATTGGGACAATACTCTATGAATGATGATCATCACAATTCTATTTGTTTACAACTCAATGATTACAACTTGATACTAGAACAAAGTATGACTCTATATGAATGCCTCTGGCGGTATACCGGGATAGCAATGATGCATGAGTGACTTATATGAAAGAATTATGAACGGTGGCTTTGCCACAACTAAAATGTCAACTACATGATCATGCGAAGCAATATGACAATGATGGAGCATGTCGTAGAAAATGGAATGCTGGAAAGTTGCATGGCAATATATCTCGGAATAGCTATGGAAATGCCATGATATGTAGGTATGGTGGCTGTTTTGAGGAAGGTATATGGTGGGTGTATGATACCGGCGGAAGGTGCGCGGTATTAGAGAGGCTTGCAATGGTGGAAGGGTGAGAGTGCGTATAATCCATGGACTCAACATTATTCATAAAGAACTCACATACTTATTGCAAAAATCTATTAGTTATCGAAGCAAAGTACTATGCACATGCTCCTAGGGGGATAGATTGGTAGGAAAAGTCCATTGCTCGTCCCCGGCCGCCACTCATAAGGAGGACAATCAATAAATACATCATGCTCCGACTTCTTAACATAACAGTTCACCATACGTGCATGCTACGGGAATCACAAACTTCAACACAACCATTTCTCAAATTCACAACTACTCAACTAGCACGACTCTAATATCACCATCTCCATATCTCAAAACAATTATCAAGTTTCAAACTTCTCATAGTATTCAACACACTCATAAGAAAATTTTATTATTAATCTTGAATGCCTAACATAATTAAAGCAAATTACCATGATGTTTTGTAGGACTCTCAAAATAGTCTAAGTGAAGCATGAGAGAACAATGGTTTCTATAAAAACAAATCTACCAACGTGCTCTAAAAGATATAAGTGAAGCACTAGAGCAAAAACTATATAACTCAAAAGATATAAGTGAAGCACATAGAGTATTCTAACAATTTCCGAATCATGAGTGTCTCTCTCAAAAAGGTATGTGCAGCAATGATGATTGTGGTAAACTAAAAAATAAAGACTCAAATAACACAAGACGCTCCAAGCAAAACACATATCATGTGGTAAATAAAAATATAACTCCAAGTAAAGTTACCGATAGAAGTAGACGAAAGAGGGGATGCCTTCCGGGGCAACCCCAAGCTTTGGCTTTTAGGTGTCCTTAGATTATCTCGGTGTGCCATGGGAATCCCCAAGCTTAGGATCTTGCCACTCCTTGTTCCATAATCCATCAAATCTTTTACCCAAAACTTGAAAACTTCATAACACAAAACTTAAAGTAGAAAATCTCATGAGCTCTGTTAGCGAAAGAAAAGAAAACACCACTTCAAGGTACTGTAATGAACTCATTCTTTATTTATATTAGTGTTAAACCTACTGTATTCCAACTTCTCTATGGTTTATAAACTATTTTACTAGCCATAGATTCATCAAAATAAGCAAACAACACACGAAAAACAGAATCTGTCGAAAACAGAATAGTCTGTAGTAATCTGTAGCTAACGCAATATCTGGAACCCCAAAAATTCTAAAATAAATTTATGGACGTGAGAAATTTATCTATTAATCATCTTCAAAAATAATTAACTAAATATCACTTTCCAAATACAAATCGCATCAGTTCTCGTGAGCACTAAAGTTTGTGTTTTTTACAGCAAGATTAAAAAGACTTTCCCCAAGTCTTCCCAACGGTTCTACTTGGCACAAACACTAATTAAACACAAAAAACACAACCAAAAAATAGGCTAGATAAATTATTTATTACTAAATAGGAGAAAAAATCAAGGAATAAAAATAAAATTGGGTTGCCTCCCAACAAGCGCTATCGTTTAACGCCCTTAGCTAGGCATAAAAGCGAGGATAGATCTAGGTATTGCCATCTTTGGAAGGAAATCCATAAGTGGTTCTCATAATAGATTCATAAGGTAATTTAATTTTCTTTCTAGGGAAGTGTTACATGCCTTTCCTTAACGGAAATTGGAATCTAATATTCCCTTCCTTCATATCAATAATTGCACCAATCGTTCTAAGGAAAGGTCTACCAAGAATAATAGGACATGAAGGATTGCAATCTATGTCAATAATAATAAAATCCACGGGCACATAATCCCTATTTGCAACAATAAGAACATCATTAATTCTTCCCATAGGTTTCTTCATAGTGGAATCCTCAAGGTGCAAGTTTAAAGAGCAATCATCAAAATCACGGAAACCTAGCAAATCACACAAAGTCTTTGGAATCATGGAAACACTAGCACCCAAATCACACAAAGCATAGCACTCATGATATTTAATCTTAATTTTAATAGTAGGTTCCCACTCATCATAAAGTTTTCTAGGGATAGAAACTTCCAACTCAAGTTTTTCTTCATAAGATTGCATCAAAGCATCAACGATATGTTTGGAAAAGGCTTTATTCTGACTATATGCTTGAGGAGAATTTAGCACGGATTGCAACAAGGAAATACAATCTATCAAAGAGAAATTATCATAATTAAATTCCTTGAAATCCAAAATAGTGGGTTCATTAATATTTAAAGTTTTGACTTCTTCAATCCCACTTTTAACAATTTCAGCATCAAGATCTAAAGACTCCGAATTTTTGGAACGCCTTCTAGGTAAAGGTGGATCATATTCAGTCCCATCATTATCAAGATTCATATTACAAAACAAATATTTAATAGGGGACACATCAATAACTTTTAGATCTTCATCTTTGTCTTCCAAAAAAAATTCCGGCTTAGCGGCCATCTTATTAACTAAGGTGGCTTGCTTATCCGAAACTTCAGCTATTAACTTCTCAAGATGAGCAATGTGAGATTTCAAACCATAAAATTCTTTAGACATATCATCGAGCTCTTTATTCATTTAGCCCTTAAAGCCTTTTTGTTCTTTAAGCTCATTTCTAAAGAAATTATTATGCTCAAATTGTAAGACCATAAAACTCCTAACGTTGCTTTCGATCTCTTCTAACCTTTTAAGGTGAAGATCACCAAATCTAGATAGAGCCATCATGACAAGCAAGAAATCCGACACACAAGAAAACAAGAAACAAGCAAAAAGAGGCGAATAGAGAAAGAGAGGGAGGATGGAGAGAGAGAGGGCGAATAAAACGGCAAGGGTGAAGTGGGGGAGAGGAAAACGAGAGGCAAATGGCAAATAATGTAATGCGGGAGATAAGAGTTTGTGATGGGTACTTGGTATGTTGACTTTTGCGTAGACTTCCCGGCAACAGCGCCAGAAATCCTTCTTGCTACCTCTTGAGCACTGGGTTGGTTTTCCCTTGAAGAGGAAAGGGTGATGCAGCAGAGCAGCGTAAGTATTTCCCTCAGTTTTTGAGAATCAAGGTATCAATCCAGTAGGAGGCCACGCACGAGTCCCTCGCACCTACACAAACAAATAAACTCCTCGCAACCAACGTGATAAAGGCGTTGTCAATCCCTTCACGGTCACCTACGAGAGTGAGATCTGATAGATATGATAAGATAATATTTTTGATATTTTTATGATAAATAGAAATAAAGATGCAAGTAAAATAAATGGCAAAGAAAATAACTAAGTATTGGAAGATTAATATGATGGAAAATAGACCCGGGGGCATAGGTTTCACAAGAGGCTTCTCTCAAGAGCATAAGTATTACGGCGGGTGAACAAATTACTGTTGAGCAATTGACCGTATTGAGCATAGTTATGAGAATATCTAGGTATGATCATGTATATAGGCATCACGTCCGAGACAAGTAGACCGACTCCTGCCTGCATCTACTACTATTACTCCACACATCGACCGCTATCCAGCATGCATCTAGAGTATTAAGTTCAAGAGAACAGAGTAAGGCTTTAAGCCAGATGACATGATGTAGAGGGATAAACTCATGCAATATGATATAAACCCCATCTTGTTATCCTCGATGGCAACAATACAATACATGCCTTGCTGCCCCTACTATCACTAGGAAAGGACACCGCAAGATTGAACCCAAAGCTAAGCACTTCTCCCATTGCAAGAAAGATCACTCTAGTAGGCCAAACCAAACTGATAATGCAAAGAGACTTGCAAAGATAACCAATCATACATAAAAGAATTCAGAGAAGATTCAAATATTGTTCATAGATAAACTTGATCATAAACTCACAATTCATCGGTCTCAACAAACATACTGCAAAAGAAGATTACATCGAATAGATCTCCACAAGAGAGGGGGGAACTTTGTATTGAGATCCAAAAAGAGAGAAGAAGCCATCTAGCTAATAACTATGGACCCGTAGGTCTGAAATAAACTACTCACACTTCATCGAAGAGGCTATGGTGTTGATGTAGAAGCCCTCCGTGATCGATACCCCCTCCGGCGGAGCTCCGGAAAAGGCCCCAAGATGGGATCTCATGTATACAGAAAGTTGCGGCGGTGGAATTAGGGTCTTGGCTCCGTATCTGGTAGTTTGGGGGTACATAGGTATATATAGGAGGAAGGAGTACGTCGGTGGAGCAACGTGGGCCCCACGAGGGTGGAGAGCGCGCCTGGGGGGTAGGCGCGCCCCCTACCTCGTGCCTTCCTGGTTGATTTCTTGACGTAGGGTCCAAGTCCTCTAGATCATGTTCATTCCGAAAATCTCGTTCCCGAACGTTTCATTCCATTTGGACTCCGTTTGATATTCTTTTTCTGCGAAACTCTGAAATAGCCAAAAAAACAGCAATTCTGGGCTGGGCCTCCGGTTAATAGGTTAATCCCAAAAGATAATATAAAAGTGTATAATAAAGCCCAATAATGTCCAAAACAGGATATAATATAGCATGGAACAATAAAAAATTATAGATACGTTGGAGATGTATCAGGACTAACCAATTAACCAGAGGGCCAGTGCTAGTTTTTCTTTTTTTGCCTATTTTATAGTTTCGCAGAAAAGGAATACCAAACAGAGTCCAAACGGAGTGAAACATTCGCGATGATCTTTCTTGGACCAAAAGCAAACCAGAAGACTTGGAGTTGAAGTCTGGAACTCCGCGAGGCGGCCACGAGGCAGGACGGCGTGCCCAGGGGCGGTAGGCGCACCCCCCACCCTCGTGGGCCCCACGAAGCTCCACCGACGTACTTCTTTCGCCTATATATACTCTTATACCTAGAAACTTTCGAGAAAGCCACGAAACCACTTTTCCACTGCCGCAACCTTCTGTACCCGTGAGATCCCATCTTGGGGCCTTTTCGGGCGATCTGCCGAAGGGGGAATCAATCATGGAGGGCTTCTACATCAACACCATAGTGCTACCTCTTGAGCACTGCGTTGGATTTCCTTGAAGAGGAAAGGATGATGCAGCAAAGTAGCGTAAGTATTTCCCTCAGTTTTGAGAACCAAGGTATCAATCCAGTAGGAGGCTACGCGTGAGTCCCTCGTACCTGCACAAAACAAATAACTCCTTGCAACCAACGCGATAAGCGGTTGTCAATCCCTTCACAGTCACTTACGAGAGTGAGATCTGATAGATATGATAAGATAATATTTTTGGTATTTTTATGATAAAAATGCAAAGTAAAATAAAAGCAAAGGAAGTAACTAAGTATTGGAAGATTTAATATGATGAAGATAGACCCGGGGGCCATAGGTTTCACTAGTGGCTTCTCTCAAGAGCATAAGTATTTTACGGTGGGTGAACTAATTACTGTTGAGCAATTGACAGAATTGAGCATAGTTATGAGAATATCTAGGTATGATCATGTGTATAGGCATCACGTCCAAGACAAGTAGACCGACTTCTGCCTGCATCTACTACTATTACTCCACTCATCAACCGCTATCCAGCATGCATCTAGAGTATTAAGTTCATGAAAACAGAGTAACGCCTTAAGCAAGATGACACAATGTAGAGGGATAAATTCATGCAATATGATAAAAAAACATCTTGTTATCCTCTATGGCAACAATACAATACATGCCTTGCTTCCCCTACTATCACTGGGAAAGGACACCGCAAGATTGAACCCAAAGCTAAGCACTTCTCCCATTGCAAGAAAGATCAATCTAGTAGGCCAAACCAAACTGATAATTCAAAGATACTTGCAAAGATAACCAATCATACATAAAAGAATTCAGAGAAGATTCAAATACTGTTCATAGATAAACTTGATCATAAACTCACAATTCATCGGTCTCAACAAACACACCACAAAAGAAGATTACATCGAATAGATCTCCACAAGAGAGGGGGGAACTTTGTGTTGGGATCCAAAAAGAGAGAATAAGCCATCTAGCTAATAACTATGGACCCGTAGGTCTGAAATAAAATACTCACACTTCATCGGAGAGGCTATGGTGTTGATGTAAAAGCCCTTCGTGATTGATACCCCCTCCGGAAGAGCTCCGGAAAAGGCCCCAAGATGGGATCTCGTGGATACAGAAAGTTACGGCGGTGGAATTAGGGTTTTGGCTCCGTATCTGGTAGTTTGGGGGTACGTAGGTATATATAGGAGGAAGGAGTACGTCGGTGGAGCAACATGGGCGCCACGAGGGTGGAGAGCGCGCCTGGGGGGTAGGCGCGCCCCCTACCTCGTGCCTTCCTGGTTGATTTCTTGACGTAGGGTCCAAGTCCTCTAGATCATGTTCGTTCCGAAAATCTCGTTCCCGAATGTTTCATTCCGTTTGGACTCCGTTTGATATTCTTTTTCTGCGAAACTCTGAAATAGGCAAAAAACAGCAATTCTGGGTTGGGCCTCCGGTTAATAGGTTAATCCCAAAAGATAATATAAAAGTGTATAATAAAGCCCAATAATGTCCAAAAAAGGATATAATATAGCATCAAACAATAAAAAATTATAGATACGTTGGAGATGTATCAGGACTAAACAATTAACCAGAGGGCCAGTGCCAGTTTTTGTTTTTTGCCTATTTTAGAGTTTCGCAGAAAAGGAATACCAAACGGAGTCCAAACGGAGTGAAACATTCGCGATGATCTTTCTTGGACCGAAAGCAAACCAGAAGACTTGGAGTTGAAGTCTGGAACTCCGCGAGGCGGCCACGAGGCAGGACGGCGTGCCCAGGGGCGGTAGGCGCACCCCCCCACCCTCGTGGGCCCCACAAAGCTCCACCGACGTACTTCTTTCGCCTATATATACTCTTATACCCTAGAAACTTTCGAGAAAGCCACGAAACCACTTTTCCACTGCCGCAACCTTCTGTACCCGTGAGATCCCATCTTGGGGACTTTTCGGGCGATCTGCCGAAGGGGGAATCAATCATGGAGGGCTTCTACATCAACACCATAGTGCTACCTCTTGAGCACTGCGTTGGATTTCCATGAAGAGGAAAGGATGATGCAGCAAAGTAGCGTAAGTATTTCCCTCAGTTTTGAGAACCAAGGTATCAATCCAGTAGGAGGCTACGCGCGAGTCCCTCGTACCTGCACAAAACAAATAACTCCTTGCAACCAACGCGATAAGCGGTTGTCAATCCCTTCACGGTCACTTACGAGAGTGAGATCTGATAGATATGATAAGATAATATTTTTGGTATTTTTATGATAAAGATGCAAAGTAAAATAAAAGCAAAGGAAGTAACTAAGTATTGGAAGATTTAATATGATGAAGATAGACCCGGGGGCCATAGGTTTCACTAGTGGCTTCTCTCAAGAGCATAAGTATTTTACGGTGGGTGAACGAATTACTGTTGAGCAATTGACAGAATTGAGCATAGTTATGAGAATATCTAGGTATGATCATGTGTATAGGCATCACGTCCAAGACAAGTAGACCGACTTCTGCCTGCATCTACTAATATTACTCCACTCATCGACCGCTATCCAGCATGCATCTAGAGTATTAAGTTCATGAAAACAGAGTAACGCCTTAAGCAAGATGACATGATGTAGAGGGATAAATTCATGCAATATGATAAAAACCCATCTTGATATCCTCGATGGCAACAATACAATACGTGCCTTGTTGCCCCTACTGTCACCGGGAAAGGACACCGCAAGATTGAACCCAAAGCTAAGCACTTCTCCCATTGCAAGAAAGATCAATCTAGTAGGCCAAACCAAACTTAATCATAAACTCACAATTCATCGTTCTCAACAAACACACCGCAGAAGAAGATTACATCGAATAGATCTCCACAAGAGAGGGGGGAACTTTGTGTTGAGATCCAAAAAGAGAGAAGAAGCCATCTAGCTAATAACTATGGACCAGTAGGTCTGAAATAAACTACTCACGCTTCATCGGAGAGGCTATGGTGTTGATGTAGAAGCCCTCCGTGATGGATACCCCCTCCCGCAGAGCTCCGGAAAAGGCCCCAAGATGGGATCTCGTGGATACAGAAAGTTACGGCGGTGGAATTAGGGTTTTGGCTCCGTATCTGGTAGTTTGGGGGTACGTAGGTATATATAGGAGGAAGGAGTACGTCGGTGGAGCAACATGGGCCCCACGAGGGTGGAGAGCGCCTGGGGGGTAGGCGCGCCCCCTACCTCGTGCCTTCCTGGTTGATTTCTTGACGTAGGGTCCAAGTCTTCTAGATCATGTTTGTTCCGAAAATCTCGTTCCCGAAGGTTTCATTCCGTTTGGACTCCGTTTGATATTCTTTTTCTGTGAAACTCTGAAACAGGCAAACAAATAGCAATTCTGGGCTGGGCCTCCAGTTAATAGGTTAGTCCCAAAAGATAATATAAAAGTGTATAATAAAGCCTAATAATTTCCAAAACAGGATATAATATAGCATGGAACAATAAAAAAATTATAGATACGTTGGAGACGTATCAAGCATCCCCAAGCTTTATTCCTGCTCGTCCTCGAGTAGGTAAATGACAAAATGGATAATTTTTGATGTGAAGTTCTACTTGGCATAATTTTAATGTATTCTTCTTAACTGTGGTATGAATATTCAGATCCGAAAGATTCAAGATAAAAGTTTAATATTGACATAAAAATAATAATACTTCAAGCATACTGACAAAGCATTCATGTCTTCTCAAAATAACACGGCCAAAGAAAGTTATCCCTACAAAATCATATAGTCGTGCTATGCTCTATCTTCACCACACAAAGTATTTAAATCATGCACAACCCCGATGACAAGCCTAGGAATTGTTTCATACTTTTGACATTCTCAAACTTTTTCAATCTTAACGCAATACATGAGCGTGAGCCATGGATATAGCACTATATGTGGAATAGAATGGTGGTTGTGGAGAAGACAAAAAAGGGAGAAGATAGTCTCACATCAACTAGGCGTATCAACGGGCTATGGAGATGCCCATCAATAGATATCAATGTGAGTGGGTAGGGATTGCCATGCAACGAATGCACTAGAGCTATAAGTATATGAAAGCTCAACAAAAGAAACTAAGTGGGTGTGCATCCAACTTGCTTTCTCATGAAGACCTAGGGTATTTTGAGGAAGCCCATCATTGGAATATACAAGCCAAGTTCTATAATGAAAAGATTCCCACTAGTATATGAAAGTGAAAAAATGAGAGACTCTCTATCATGAATATCATGGTGCTACTTTAAAGCACAAGTGTGGTAAAGGATAGTAACATTATCCCTTCTCTCATTTTTTATTATTTTTATTTGGGCCTTTTCTCTTTTTTATGGCCTCTTTTCCCCTTTTTTTATTTTTTTCGTCCGGAGTCTCATCCCGACTTGTGGGGGAATCATAGTCTCCATCATCCTTTCCTCACTGGGACAATGCTCTAATAATGATGATCATCACACTTTTATTTTCATACAACTCAACAATTACAACTCGATACTTAGAACAAAATATGACTCTATATTAATGCCTCCGGCGGTGTACCGGGATATGCACTGAATCAAGAGTGACATGTATGAAAGAATTATGAATGGTGGCTTTGCCACAAATACGATGTGAACTACATGATCATGCTAAGCAATATGACAATGATGGAGCGTGTCATAATAGACGGAACGGTGGAAAGTTGCATGGCAATATATCTCGGAATGGCTATGGAAATGCCATAATAGGTAGGTATGGTGGCTGTTTTGAGGAAGGTATATGGTGGGTGTATGATACCGGCGAAAGGTGCGCGGTATTAGAGAGGCTAGCAATGGTGGAAGGAAGAAAAGTGTGTATAATCCATGGACTCAACATTAGTCATAAAGAACTCATATACTTATTGCAAAAATCTACAAGTTATCAAAGCAAAGTATTACGTGCATGCTCCTAGGGGGATAGATTGGTAGGAAAAGACCATCGCTCGTCCCCGACCGCCACTCATAAGGAAGACAATCAAAAAATAAATCATGCTCCGACTTCATCACATAACGGTTCACCATACGTGCATGCAACGGGAATCACAAACTTTAACACAAGTATTTCTCAAATTCACAACTACTCAACTAGCACAACTTTAATATCACCATCTTCATATCTCAAAACAATTATCAAGCATCAAACTTCTCATAGCATTCAACACACTCATAAGAAAGTTTTTACTATTCTTGAATACCAAACATATTAGGATTATTTAAGAAAATTACCATGCTATTTAAGACTCTCAAAATAATCTAAGTGAAGCATGAGAGATCAATAGTTTCTATAAAACAATTCCACCACCGTGCTCTAAAAAATATAAGTGAAGTACTAGAGCAAAACTATATAACTCAAATGATATAAGCGAAGCACATAGAGTATTATAACAAATTCCAAATCATGTATGGCTCTCTGAAAAGGTGTGTACAGCAAGGATGATTGTGGTAAACTAAAAAGCAAAGACTCAAATCATACAAGACACTCCAAGCAAAACACATATCATGTGGTGAATAAAAATATAGCTCCAAGTAAAGTTACCGATAGAAGTAGACGAAAGAGGGGATGCCTTCCGGGGCATCCCCAAGCTTTGGCTTTTAGGTGTCCTTAGATTATCTTGGGGGTTCCATGGGCATCCCCAAGCTTAGGATCTTGCCACTCCTTGTTCCATAATCCATCAAATCTTTACCCAAAACTTGAAAACTTCACAACACAAAACTTAAAGTAGAAAATCTCGTGAGCTCCGTTAGCAAAAGAAAACAAAAGACCACTTCAAGGTACTGTAATGAACTCATTCTTTATTTATATTGGTGTTAAACCTACTGTATTCCAACTTCTCTATGGTTTATAAACTATTTTACTAGCCATAGATTCATCAAAATAAGCAAACAACACACGAAAAACAGAATCTGTCAAAAACAGAACAGCCTGTAGTAATCTGTAGCTAGTGCAAGATCTGGAACCCCAAAAATTCTAAAATAAATTTCTGTACGTGAAATCATCTGCAAAAAGAATTAACTAAATATCACTTTCCAAATAAAAATGGCAGCAGTTCTCGTGAGCGCTAAAGTTTCTGTTTTTTACAGCAAGATAACAAGACTTTCCCCAAGTCTTCCCAACGGTTCTACTTGGCACAAACACTAATTAAACACAAAAAACACAACCAAAACAGAGGCTAGGTAAATTATTTATTACTAAACAGGAGCAAAAACAAGGAATAAAAATAAAATTGGGTTGCCTCCCAACAAGCGCTATCGTTTAACGCTCCTAGCTAGGCATAAAAGGCAAGGATAGATCTAGGTATTGCCATCTTTGGTAGGCAATCCATAAGTGGCTCTCATAATAGATTCATAAGGTAATTTAATTTTCTTTCTAGGAAAGTGTTACATGCCTTTCCTTAACGGACATTGGAATATAATATTTCCTTCCTTCATGTCAATAATTGCACCAATCGTTCTAAGGAAAGGTCTACCAAGAATAATAGGACATGAAGGATTGCAATCTATGTCAAGAACAATAAAATCTACGGGCACATAATTCCTATTTGCGACAATAAGAACATCATTGATTCTTCCCATTTGTTTCTTAATAGTGGAATCCGCAAGGTGCAAGTTCAAAGAGCAATCATCAAAATCACGGAAACCTAACAAATCACACAAAGTCTTTGGAATCGTGGAAACACTGGAACCCAAATAACATAAAGCACAGAACTCATGCTCTTTAATCTTAATTTTAATAGTTGGTTCCCACTCATCATAAAGTTTTCTAGGGATAGAAACTTCCAACTCAAGTTTTTCTTCATAAGATTGCATCAAGGCATCAACGATATGTTTAGTAAACGCTTGATTTTGACTATAAGCATGAGGAGAATTTAGCACGGATTGCAACAAGGAAATACAATCAATCAAAGAGCAATTTTCATAATTAAATTCCTTGAAATCCAAAATAGTGGGTTTAGCAACATCTAGGGTTTTAATTTCTTCAATCCCACTTTCATCAAATTTAGCATCAAGATCTAAAAACTCCGAATTTTTGGAACGCCTTCTTGGTAAAGGTGGATCATATTCAGTCCCATCATTATCAAGATTCATATTGCAAAATAAAGATTTAATAGGGGACACATCAATAACTTTTGGATCTTCATCTTTATTTTCACAAAAATCCGGTTTAGCGGCCATCCTATTAACTAAGGTAGCCTGCTTATCCAAAATTTCAGCAGTTAATTTCTCAAGACGAGCAATTTGGGATCTTAAACCATCAAATTCTTTAGACATATCATCAAGCTCTATATTCATAAAACTCATAAGACTTTTCTGTTCCTTAAGCTCGTTTCTGAAGAAATTATTATGCTCAAATTGCAAAACCATAAAACTCCTGACATTGCTTTCGATATCTTCTAACCTTTTAAGGTGAAGATCACAAAATCTAGGTAGAGCCATTGTGACAAACAAGCAAACCAACACACAAGCAAACAAAAAGCAAGCGGGCAAAAAGAGGCAAATAGAGAAGGAGAGGGAGGATAGAGAGAGAGGGCGAATAAAACGACAAGGGTGAAGTGGGGGAGAGGAAAACGAGAGGAAATGGCAAATAATGTAATGCGGGAGATAAGGGTTGTGATGGGTACTTGGTATGTTGACTTTTGCGTAGACTCCCCGGCAACGGCGCCGGAAATCTTCTTGCTACCTCTTGAGCACTGCGTTGGATTTCCTTGAAGAGGAAAGGATGATGCAGCAAAGTAGCGTAAGTATTTCCCTCAGTTTTTGAGAACCAAGGTATCAATCCAGTAGGAGGCTACGCGCGAGTCCCTCATACCTGCACAAAACAAATAACTCCTCGCAACCAACAAGATAAGGGGTTGTCATCCCTTCACGGTCACTTACGAGAGTGAGATCTGATAGATATGATAAGATAATATTTTTGGTATTTTTATGATAAAGATGCAAAGTAAAATAAAAGCAAAGTAAAAAAGCAAAGGAAGTAACTAAGTATTGGAATATTTAATATGATGAAGGTAGACCCGGGGGCCATAGGTTTCACTAGTGGCTTCTCTCAAGAGCATAAGTATTTTACGGTGGGTGAACGAATTACTGTTGAGCAATTGACAGAATTGAGCATAGTTATGAGAATATCTAGGTATGATCATGTGTATAGGCATCACGTCCGAGACAAGTAGACCGACTCCTGCCTGCATCTACTACTATTACTCCACTCATCGACCGCTATCCAGCATGCATCTAGAGTATTAAGTTCATGAAAACAGAGTAACGCCTTAAGCAAGATGACATGATGTAGAGGGATAAATTCATGCAATATGATAAAAACCCATCTTGGTATCCTCGATGGCAACAATACAATACGTGCCTTGTTGCCCCTACTGTCACTGGCAAAGGACACCGCAAGATTGAACCCAAAGCTAAGCACTTCTCCCATTGCAAGAAAGATCAATCTAGTAGGCCAAACGAAACTGATAATGCAAAGAGACTTGCAAAGATAACCAATCATACATAAAAGAATTCAGAGAAGATTCAAATATCGTTCATAGATAAACTTGATCGTAAACTCACAATTCATCGGTCTCAACAAACATACTGCAAAAGAAGATTACATCGAATAGATCTCCACAAGAGAGGGGGGAACTTTGTATTGAGATCCAAAAATAGAGAAGAAGCCATCTAGCTAATAACTATGGACCCGTAGGTCTGAAATAAACTACTCACACTTCATCGAAGAGGCTATGGTGTTGATGTAGAAGCCCTCCGTGATCGATACCCCCTCCGGCGGAGCTCCGGAAAAGGCCCCAAGATGGGATCTCATGGATACAGAAAGTTGCGGCGGTGGAATTAGGGTCTTGGCTCCGTATCTGGTAGTTTGGGGGTACATAGGTATATATAGGAGGAAGGAGTATGTCGGTGGAGCAACAGGGGGCCCATGAGGGTGGAGGGCGCGCCTGGGGGGGCAGGCGCGCCCCCCTACCTTGTGGCTTCCCTGTTGGTTGCTTGGCGTAGGGTCCAAGTCTCCTGGATCTTGTTTGTTCCAAAAATCACGTTCCCGAAGGTTTCATTCCATTTGGACTCCGTTTGATATTCCTTTTCTTCGAAACCCTAAAATAGGCAAAAATAGCAATTCTGGGTTGGGCCTCCGGTTAATAGGTTAGTCACAAAAATAATATAAAAGTGGATAATAAAGCCCAATAATGTCCAAAACAGTAGATAATATAGCATGGAGCAATCAAAAATTATAGATACGTTGGAGACGTATCACATAGCCTCTCCGATGAAGCATGAGTAGTTTACCACAGACCTTTGGGCCCATAGTTCTTATCTAGATGGCTTCTTCTCTCTCTCTCTCTTTGATTCTCAATACAAAGTACTCCTCGATGTTCTTGGAGATCTATTTGATGTAATACTCTTTTGCGGTGTGTTTGCCGAGATCCTATGAATTGTGGGTCTATGAACAAGATTATCTATGAATATTATTTGGTTCTTCTCCGAATTCTTATATGCATGATTGGGTATCTTTGCAAGTCCCTTCGAATTATCGATTTAGTTTGGCCTTCTAGATTGATCTTTCTTGCAATGGGAGAAGTGCTCAGCTTTGGGTTCAATCTTGCGGTGTCCTTTCCCAGTGACAGTAGGGGCAACAAGGCACCTATTGTATTGTTGCCATTGAGGATAAAAAGATGGGGTTTATATCATATTGCTTGAGTTTATCCCTCTACATCATGTCATCTTGCTTAAAGCGTTACTCTGTTCTTATGAAATTAATACTCTAGACGCATGCTGGATAGCGGTCGATGTGTGGAGTAATAGTAGTAGATGCAGAATCGTTCAATCTACTTGACACGGACGTGATGCCTATATTCATGATCATTGCCTAGATATTCTCATAACTATGCGCTTTTCTATCAATTGCTCGGCAGTAATTTGTTCACCCACCGTAATACATGCTATCTTGAGAGAAGCCACTAGTGAAACCTATGGCCCCCAGGTCTCTTTCTTATTATATTGCATATCTTTTATTTAAATCGCATCTTGTTTACTATTTTGCAATCTTTACTTTCCAATCTATACAACAAAAATACCAAAAATATTTATCTTACTATCTTTATCAGATCTCACTTTTGTGAGTGGCCGTGAAGGGATTGACAACCCCTTTATCGCGTTGGTTGCAAGGTTCTTGATTGTTTGTGCAGGTACTAGGTGACTTGTGCGTTGTCTCCTACTGGATTGATACCTTGGTTCTCAAAAACTGAGGGAAATACTAACGTTACTTTGCTGCATCACCCTTTCCACTTCAAGGGAAAACCAACACATGCTCAAGAGGTAGCATAGACATGACTGAGACACATCTCCGGCCAATAACAAATAGTGGAACCTGGATGCTCATATTGGCTCCTACGTATTCTACGAAGATCTTTATCGGTCAAACCGCATAACAACATACGTTGTTCCCTTTGTCATCGGTATGTTACCTGCCAAAGATTCTATCGTCGGTATCATCATACCTAGTTCAATCTCATTACTGGCAAGTCTCTTTACTCGTTCCGTAATGCATCATCCCGCAACTAACTCATTAGTGTAGGATCAAAAATATGTCTAGAGGGGGGTGATTAGACTACTTGACCAAATAAAAATCTAGCTTTTTCCCAATTTTAGTTCTTGGCAGATTTTAGCACCTTAGCACAAACAAGTAATCAACCTACACATGCAATTCTAAGAGTATAGCATCGGAATATAAAACAGTTGCATATGAAGGTAAAGGGAGGAGTTTGAGGGAGCAAACGCAATGTTGACTCGGAGATTTTTGGCGTGGTTCCGATAGGTGGTGCTATCGTACATCCACGTTGATGGAGACTTCAACCCACGAAGGGTAACGGTTGCGCGAGTCCACGGAGGGCTCCACCCACGAAGGGTCCACGAAGAAGCAACCTTGTCTATCCCACCATGGCCGTCGCCCATGAAGGACTTGCCTCACTAGGGTATATCTTCACGAAGTAGGAGATCTCCTTCCCTTACAAACTCCTTGGTTCAACTCCACAATCTTGCCGGAGGCTCCCAAGTGACACCTAGCCAATCTAGGAGACACCACTCTCCAAGAAGTAACAACCGGTGTGTTGATGATGAACTCCTTGCTCTTGTGCTTCAAATGATAGTCTCCCCAACACTCAACTCTCTCTCATAGGATTGGATTTGGTAGAAAGAAGATTTGAGTGGAAAGCAACTTGGGGAAGGCTAGAGATCAAGATTTATGTGGTTGGAATGGAATATCTTGACCTCAACACAAGTGTAGGTGGTTCTCTCTCAGAAAATATGTATTGGAAGTGTAGGCATGTTCTGATGGCTCTCTCCACGAATGAAGAGTGGGTGGAATGGTATTTATAGCCTCCACACAAAATCTAACCGTTACACACAAATCACCAAACTCGTGGGACCGGATCATGAAACTCGGTCAGACCGATTTAGTTCAAAATGTGAATGTTAGGATTCTGGTGGGACCGACATGTCAACTCGGTGGGACCGATTT
Source organism: Triticum urartu (assembly GCF_003073215.2). Classification (NCBI taxonomy): domain Eukaryota; kingdom Viridiplantae; phylum Streptophyta; class Magnoliopsida; order Poales; family Poaceae; genus Triticum; species Triticum urartu. The sequence continues at coordinate 592,550,922 of NC_053026.1, forward strand.
CGTTAGGGTTAGGGCATAACGTAATCTCGGTGAGACCGATTACACAAACTCGGTGAGACCGATTTTGGTAATGGACTAACAGAGAGTTGGTTCGGCAAACTCGGTGGGACCGATTCGCTCATCTCGGTTGGACCGAAGTGTTACGAAAGGGAAGCAGAGAGTTTACATTGCAATCTCGGTGGGACCGATCGCTCATCTCGGTTTGACCAAAATGTTACGAAGGGAAACAGAGAGATTACAATCCCATCTCGGTGAGACCGAGATCCCTATCGGTGAGAGTGAAAAGACTAGGGTTTCTGGCAGTGGCTATGTCAACTGAACTTGGTGGCGCCGGATAGAAAGAATCGGTGGGGCTGAGTTGGATATTTGGTGTGGAACATATGTGGATATGAGAAAGTATTGAAGGGTTTTGGAGCATATCAATAAGCATTTTGAGCAAGCACCTCATTAAGCAACACCTCATCCCTTCTTAATAGTATTGGCTTTTCCTATAGACTCAATGTGATCTTGGATCACTACAATAGAAAATGTAGAGTCTTGTGCTTTGAGCTTAAGCCAATCTTTTATCCTTAGCATTTTGAAGGGTCCACTTTCTAATCCATGCCATGCCAACCATTGAGCTTTCCTGAAATATCCATCTTGGAATAGCATTAGCTCAATGAGCTATATGTTGTTAGGAATTACCAAAACCACCCAGGGATAGTTGCACTTTCAATCTCCCCCTTTTTGGTAATTGATGACAACATATAGATCAAAGCTTCGACAAATGATAAATAAGATTTGAAAAACATCGTCGCTTTGAGAAGTATGTGATAAGCAAGAGCTCCCCCTAAATTTGTGCATTATTTAAAATTTGCTTTTGAATGCAAATGCACAATCGATTAGGATCGTGGGTTACTCTTCCATGTCACATACATCTTGGTGGAGCGCTCAAAATGATAGAGATTAAAAGCATGCACTCATCACCAAGCAAGTGAATGATCATACAAGAGATATAAAAGATAGCATCATTCAACCAAACATTAAGGGTAGCATATGATCAAACACATGATCAACAAGTATCTCACAAGTAGCTCACACAAGCACACAATAAAGTTCCAAAAAACCAAATAAGTGCAAAGAGAGATAAAAACCAACACTCTCTCTCGAAACCTATGATCTATACATTTTTCTTCCCCTTTGGCAACAAGTTACCAAAAAGTTCAAAAATGCATAGTGCTAAACGACTCTCAGGCTTGATCTTTGGGAGGTGGTGTAGAGATAACTCCAAGGACGAAGGCTCTGATGAAGTAGTTGGAGCAGATGGAGTGGGTGCTGGAGGTGGCACTGGAGCTGTGGCTGCTGGTGCTGATGTTGTAGCTCTAGTGTCTGTCACTGGCACTGCAGCAGACCTTGGACCTCGTGGCACTCTCTTGAAAGCATCAGTAGTAGACTTGCCCTTCCTCTCCTCTGCTTCCTCCTATAGCTGCTCAACTGCAGTTTGGATCTCATTTACCTTGACATCCAGATCATAGAACTTCTGCTCAACGATCCTCTCCAAACTCTCCTGGTTCTTAGTCAGGATGGCCAAGCCCTTCTCAATCCTCAGGGTGGATTGGATCATATATCCAAGTTGATCTTGTTTGGATTTCAAGAACACTTGGGATGCCTCTTCAACAGTTGGCATCTTTGCAGCTTTCTCTGCCTTTGCCTTTTCTCTCTTCTCATGTGCTTGAGCTGAAGATGGTTCATTTTCATCCATCACCACAGTGTTGTCTTCAAATTCAGGATAGATGGGCAGGTGCTCCTTGTCCAAAAGATATGTGCATGTGCCCATCTTTGAGTTAATGAGCTCTTGAATTTGTGGGGCATACCCACAATTTCTCTTCTGGTCAGCAGCAGTCCTCTTGATTGTCTCAACAATCAAGCTCATGACCTTGAACTTTTGTGGGACATCAAATATGTGAAGCAAGTTGATGGCATGTCCTCTGATCATCTTGTGATCACATGACTTGGGTAGCAGTGTGTGTCTCAGAATCCAGTTTATGGTAGGCAGACCAGACAACAGGTAGTGGACAGATCCAAACTTGTGTGTATCCAAGGTAGCATCTGGGATCTCCTTGTACATGTTGGCCATAGTGTTGTGGTCTTTCTTCTTCTCTGCATAAATGTCCAAGTCATCCTCACTTTCTTTTGGGGCATTGATCAACTGAGCCCATTCATCAACAGATGAATGGTATCTGGTACCCTCAGACATCCAAACGATCTTTCCATCTGGATAGAAATGGGCAGTCGAGTAGAACTGCATGATGAGCTCATCATTCCACTTGGTGAGCTTCTGGGCAACAAATTCATCGACTCCACATGCCTTAAAACTGTCATATACTCCAGGATACTGATCTTCATTCTTCTGGATGCACTCCCAGTCTACCCATCTCATATCACACACAATGGGCTTCTTGTCAAGCAACACTGTCTCATAGAAGTCCTGTTGTTCCTTAGTGTGAAACCTGTTGTCCACAGCAGTTCTTCTCCTGATAGCATATGGATCAGACTCTCTCCATATTCTCAATCCTGCATCCTTCCTAATTTTCATGTTTTCTGCAATTGGATGTGCATCATTGTGGTCAGGGATCTTGGGTTCCAGCTTCCTTAGCACTTGAGTTTCATCTTCTTCAGCAGCTTCAGGCACTGGGGCCTTGTTCTTTTCCTCGGCAGAAATGTTTCTAGTGCTTCTCTTGGGCTTCTGAGCTAGAGCAGCTGCCTTGGGAGCAGCTTTGGGCTTAGATGGAGCAGCCCCTGATCTAATTGCATCTCCCATGAGCTTTTAAGCTTTGGGTGGTGGTGCAGCATCCTCTTCCTCTTCATCATCATCTCTCATAATTGATGATCTGCCAAGCACTCTGGCAGTGGTCTTCTTGACCCTTTCCTTCCTTTTCTTGCCTCTCCAACTGCCTCTTCAGATGGCTTGGAGGTTTCAGCAGTGGATGCCCTGGCCTTAGACATGGGGACTCTCTTTGCTGGTGCCTTCTTATGCATCCCTGGCTTGACTGTAGCAGCTGAGCCATACTCCTTTTTCAGCACATTTTTCTTGGAGCTGACTTCTTCCTCAACAGCCACATAATCCTCATCCTCTGAATCTAAGGTCTTCTTCTTTCTTGTTCTGGTGTCTGCCTTTGGCAAGCTACTTGGTGTGCTCCTGCTGCCATCATCAGATGAACTGGAGGGACTAGTGCCCTCACTCAGTTGAACCTGCTCCTCAGACTTGTTCTGGCTATCACTTTGGTCAGACATCATGCAGGCAAACTATCAGCAGGCCCTGTGAATAGATTATATATGAGGTAGAGTAGATGAGCATCACAAAGTACAGCTGTTTTGCAAAACAATTGACTGAAAAACTTAGTTTTAGTTCTTCACAGAAAGCATTTCGGATCTACCAATTTGTAAACTCGGTGATACCGAAGCAGATTTTGGAACCAAAACTAGTGAACTCGGTCAGACCGAGTCACAGTTCGGTGGCACCGAGACTGCTAGGGTTTCACAGAGAATTCAAATCGGTCACACCGATTTGCAATTTTCGGTCAGACCGAAAACGTGTGTGCTCTGGCCTAACCCAAAATCAGTGAGACCGATTTCTACAACTCGGTCGGTCCGAGATGAATTCGGTGGAGACCTAACCCTAAATTTTGAAATCAAAACTAATCTACAAGATGTTTTCGCTGGACAGGATGATTTCATTCGTGGCAAGAATCATGGCAAAGCAATGTGCTAAGAATCGGAGTTAAGGATTAGCACAATAATCAAGTTCATACCCTAGTTCGGCAACGAACTTGCTATGGCGGCAACGGCGGTGAAGATTTCCGTTGACGGTGGCGGAGTCCAGTGGCGGGAGGTCGCTGGCAACGATAGGACGATCCGGAGACCCGAGGAGGAAGAGTAGGTTATGCGCGGGCGAGGAGGTTCAGAAAATTTTCCAAATTTTGGCCCGTCGGTATATATAACCTGACCCTGTCGGTGTGACCGAGTGGAACGACTCGGTGGCACCAAGATGCAAAACTGCAGGCAGTTACTGCAACTCGGTGTGACCGAAAGGTTCTAGTCGGTTGCACCGAGATTGAAAAACCCTAGATCAACTTAGTGGCTCGGTAGGACCAAAAAGGATGAATCGGTCAGACCGAGATGCACAAAGAGGTTTTGGAGGTTTAAGTCTATGATGAATCGGGAACTCCGAGTGCTCCTCACACAGAGTGGTTCGAATCTGACTTGATCAAACTTTGTGATGTAGCATGAATAGAGTTTGAGACGAGAAAAGCATAGATAGCTAGAGGGAGTTCTTAAGCATTCTTATCCATCCATTTGACAAAAGACAAAGAGCCAAACAATCAAAACAACAAATGGATGTCCTCGAATGAGTAAAATATGCAACCAACATGATCACACAATAAAATGGCAAATGAAATATGTGACAAAGCATGCACAAACACTCTAGCATCTATCAAGCAATTTGGCGATGACTAGGTCATCTATATATGAGTATATTGACTTAGGAGTCAAATGAGAACATTTGATCATAGGTCATACTCGTCGTTTAAGCGCAAGTGGGGTTACCACTTTTACATAAAGCATTGTTGTGTTCACACCATTAGAGTTGCTTTAGCTCAATTGGTTAGAGTAAAGCTCCCCCTAGATGTGATATCCCTCCTAAGAGGGATGAACTAACCTTGGGTTTTGTCGATGATGACTTCATGTAGGTGTTGAAGATGTAGATGCTCAATGTTGATGTAGATCATTTGGAGCAATCCTTTGGAGTGAGTTGCACTTTCAATACCTACACGGGTTAGTCCCACAAGGAACAAACAAGGATATCCATAGACATAGAGTGATGCATACACGAGATGATGTCCATGAAAGCATTAGGTTACCTTGTCCCTTGTCTTACCAACAAGAGGGTTTGTGACTCCTTGAACTAGTGCAAGATATGGAAGTTGTTTGCACTTGTCCTGTCAAAATGATAAGAGTGAAGTATGTTGGCGGAGTCACCCTCAAGAACTCTCTAGTTCTTCTTCTTCTAGATCCACACCATCTTGATGGGAACCCTTGGAGTTGTAGTTGTACTTGATGAAGTAGAACTTGATGTGGTCTTGGGAACCCACTTGACCAGGGCCTTGGGTGCTTCTTCAAATGCATCAATCTCCTCTTGAAGCTTGTCCTTGCCTTTTTGCTTGTGGTCTTGTGGTGGAAGATCATCTTGAGCTTGTGTCCCTTTGAAAGAAGTAGGATCATACTTCTCTTGTTGAGGAACAAACTTCGTCTTGGGGTATTGATCTTCTTCCCACTCAACTCCATTGGCATTGAACTTTCGTTCAAAAGCAACACCTTGATTCTTCCAATGTCTTCCTTGCTTGCGTACAATTTCCTCAAATTGCTTACTCCCGTCAAGGCTCTTGTAAACACCTTTCTCTATAATTCCCTTCAATAAGATATTTTCTTTCTCAAGTGTAACTTGGCTAAGAGAATCATTAGTGGAATCAAGAGAACTCCTAGAAGCAACAATATTGGATTTAGCATGATTGTTGTTACTACTAGATGAAGAATCTTTCTTGCTCTTGTTGCTAGATTTAACTTGTGGCATGTAAGTAGACAAGAGTAAACGCTTGGCAATGTAAGAAGAACTTTTCTTGCGAAGATCATCATTGATTGCCTTTAAAAACTCATGCTCTTGCTCAAGGTTGAGCTTTTCAAAGCGTAGCTTATCATGAGTCTTTAAAAGTTCTCGATGATTTTCCAAGGAAGTTTCATGAGCTAACTTAAGAGTGTTTAGTTCTTTAGTTAGACGCTCAATCTCCTTCTTATCATCATCATTTGTTTTATCTTGATTAGCATGATTAATTGACGTTTCATCATAGTATTCATCACTAGAGTTGTCAACAAGTAAATCATCATCACCTAGGAAATCATATTCATCACTATTGAAATCAACATACTCGGGATGTGTTACCTTTGGACCTCTGGCCATGAAGCACTTTCAAATTCCTTCATTTGGTGAGTCAAATATGTCGTAGGAGTTGGTTGACACAAGTGCTAGACCAGCAACACCTTCATCTTGAGTATATTTGGAGACGGAGTGATAACTTCTTTCGGAGTGATTGTCGGAGTCGGAGTCGTATACCCATTCACCAACATGAGCTTGATGTCTTCTTTTTGTGTAGCTCCTTGATGACTTTTCTTTCCTTTCCGAATCCTTGCTTCTCTGAGAGGGTTTTCGTTCATAACGATCATCTCTACTCCTCCTTTCTCTTGGTGGTGATTCTTCCCTTCTACTTCTTATTTTGGGAGAATCTTCTCTTCTTTTGTAGGGAGCCGTACACTCATTGGAGTAGTGTCCGGGTCTTCCACAATTGTAGTAATTACGCTCACGACTAGAAGATCTTTTGTCATTGTAGGACCTTGACTTGGAACTTCTTTCTTTGCTTCTACTCTTGTAGAACTTGTTTACCATTAGGCTCAATTCTTCATCAAAGGTTTGTTTCTCTCTTGATGATGAGGGAGCATCACATGAGGCTTTGTAAGCACCACTTGACTTGTTGTGAAGCTCTTCCTTATCCTTGAGTGACATCTCATGAGCAACAATTCTTCCAATGACTTCCGCTGGCTTGAGATCTTTGTAATTGGGCATCATTGGGATCAATGTGCACATGGTATCATATTTTCCATCCAAGGCTCTTATGATCTTCTTGATGATGAATTTGTCGGTCATCTCTTCACTTCCTAAGCCGGCAATCTCATTTGTGATGAGAGCAAGCCTAGAATACATTTCAGCGACACCTTCACCATCCTTCATTTTGAACTTGTCAAGTTGACTTTGAAGCACATCCAATTTGGATTCCTTGACGGAGTTGGTACCTTCGTGCATATCAATCAAAGTATCCCAAATTTCCTTTGCATTCTCAAGACGGCTGATTTTGTTGAATTCTTCGGGGCACAATCCGTTGAAGAGAATATCACAAGCTTGAGCATTGTATTGTAGCATCTTGAACTCTTCCGCAGTAGCTTCACAGTTTGGTTCTCTACCATCAAAGAATTCACCTTGCAAGCCAACACACACAATAGCCCAAACGACGGGGTTATGTCCAAGAATATGCATTTTCATCTTATGCTTCCAACTAGCAAAATTTGTACCGTCAAAGTAAGGACCTCTACGGTGGTAATTTCCCTCGCTAGACGCCATACTCTCCTAGGTTGTGAAACCAAGGCTATGACCCCCAAAAGCTATGGAAATCAAAGCAAATGGAGACCAAAGCTCTGATACCACTTGTAGGATCGAAAGTATGTCTAGAGGGGGTGATTAGACTACTTGACCAAATAAAAATCTAGCCTTTTCCCAAGTTTACTTCTTGTCAGATTTTAACAACTTAGCACAAACAAGTAATCAACCTACACATGCAATTCTAAGAGTATAGCAGCGGAATATAAAACAATTGCATATGAAGGTAATGGGAGGAGTTTGAGGGAGCAAACGCAATGTTGACACGGAGATTTTGGCGTGGTTCCGATGGGTGGTGCTACCGTACATCCACGTTGATGGAGACTTCAACCCACGAAGGGTAACGGTTGTGCGAGTCCATGGAGGGCTCCACCCACGAAGGGTCCACGAAGAAGCAACCTTGTCTATCCCACCATGGTCGTCGCCCACGAAGGACTTGCCTCACTAGGGTAGATCTTCACGAAGTAGGCGATCTCCTTGCCCTTACAAACTCCTTGGTTCAACTCCACAATCTTGTCGGAGGCTCCCAAGTGACACCTAGCCAATCTAGGAGACACCACTCTCCAAGAAGTAAAAAACGGTGTGTTGAGGATGAACTCCTTGCACTTGTGCTTCAAATGATAGTCTCCCCAACACTCAACTCTCTCTCATAGGATTGGATTTGGTAGAAAGAAGATTTGAGTGGAAAGCAACTTGGGGAAGGCTTGAGATCAAGATTTATGTGGTTGGAATGGAATATCTTGACCTCAACGCAAATGTAGGTGGTTCTCTCTCAGAAAATGTGTATTGGAAGTGTAGGCATGTTCTGATGGCTCTATCCACGAATGAAGAGTGGGTGGAGGGGTATTTATAGCCACCACACAAAATCTAACCGTTACACACCAATCACCAAACTCGGTGGGACCGAATCATAAAACTCGGTCAGACCTATTTAGTTCAAAATGTGAACGTTAGGATTCTCGGTGGGACCGACATGTCAACTCGGTGGGACCGATTTCGTTAGGGTTAGGGCATAACGTAATCTCGATGAGACCGATTACACAAACTCAGTGAGACCGATTTTGGTAATGGACTAACAGAGAGTTGGTCCGGCAAACTCGGTGGGACCGATTCGCTCATCTCGGTTGGACCGAAGTGTTACGAAAGGGAAGCAGAGAGTTCACATTGCAATCTCGGTGGGACCGATCGCTCATCTCGGTTTGACCGAAACATTATGAAGGGAAACAGAGAGATTACAATCCCATCTTGGTGAGATCAAGATCCCTATCGGTGAGATCGAAAATACTAGGGTTTCTAGCAGTGGCTATGTCAACTGAACTCGGTGGCGCCGGATAGAAAGAATCGGTGGGGCCGAGTTGGATATTTGGTGTGGGACATATGTGGATATGAGAAAGTAGTGAAGGGTTTTGGAGCATATCAATAAGCATTTTGAGCAAGCACCTCATTAAGCAACACCTCATCCCTTCTTAATAGTATTGGCTTTTCCTATAGACTCAATGTGATCTTGGATCACTAAAATAGAAAATGTAGAGTCTTGTGCTTTGAGCTTGAGCCAATCTTTTATCCTTAGCATTTTGAAGGGTCCACTTTCTAATCCATCCCATGCCAACCATTGAGCTTTCCTGAAATATTCATCTTGGAATAGCATTAGCTCAATGAGCTATATGTTGTTAGGAATTACCAAAACCACCCAGGGATAGTTGCACTTTCAATTAGTAACATTGCTTACAAGGCTTATAGTGATGTGCATTAGAGAGAGGGCCCAGAGATACCTCTCCGATACACGGAGTGACAAATACTAATCTCGATCTATGCCAACTTCAACAAACACCATCGGAGACACTTGTAGAGCATATTTATAATCACCCAGTTACGTTGTGACGTTTGATAGCACACAAGGTGTTCCTCCGGTATTCAGGAGTTGCATAATCTCAAGGTCAGAGGAACATGTATAAGTCATGAAGAAATCAATAGCAATAAAACTAAACGATCATTAATGCTAAGCTAATGGATGGGTCTTGTCCATCACATCATTCTCTAATGATGTGATCACGTTCATAAAATGACAACACATATCTATAGCTAGGAAACTTAACCATCTTTGATTAACGAGCTAGTCAAGTAGAGGCATACTAGGGACACTCTATTTGTTTATGTATTCACACATGTACTAAGTTTCCGGTTAATACAATTCTAGCATGAATAATAAACATTTATCATAATATAAGGAAATATAAATAATAACTTTATTATTGCCTCTAGGGCATATTTCCTTCACTACAAGGTACGTAGACACACTCTTCCCCTTTCGTTGCTATGCATCTCCTAGATAGATATTGCGTGATCGTAGGAATTTTTTTTAAATTGCATGCTATGTTCCTATCAATGGCATCCGAGCCAGGTCTATGCGTAGATGATATGCACAAGTAGAACACAAAGAGTTGTGGGCGATAATAGTCATACTGCTTACCACCAACGTCTTATTTTGATTCTGTGGTATTGTTGGATGAAGCGGCCCGGACCAACCTTACATGACCACGTTCATGAGACTGGTTCCACCGACAGACACGCAACTTGTTTTGCATAAAGGTGGCTGGCGGGTGTCTGTGTCTCCAACTTTAGTTGAATCGAATTTGACTACGGCCGGTCCTTGTTGAAGGTTAAAACAGCACACTTGGCGAAAAATCATTATGGTTTTGATGCGTAGGTAAGAACGGTTCTTTCTAGAAGCCCGTGGCAGCCACGTATAACTTGCAAAAACAAAGTAGAGGACGTCTAACTTGTTTTTGCAGGGCATGTTGTGATGTGATATGTTCAATACATGATGTGATATACGTTGTTGTATGATATGAACATGTTTTGTGAAAGTTATCGGCAACTGGCAAGAGCCTTATGGTTGTCGCTTTATTGTATGAAATGCAATCGCCATGTAATTGCTTTACTTTATCTTTATGCAATAGCGATAGTTGTAGAAGCAATAGTTGGCGAGATGACAACGATGCTACGATGGAGATCTAGGTGTCGAGCCGGTGACGATGGAGATCATGACGGTGCTTTGGATATGGAGATCAAAGGCACAAGATGATGATGGCCATATCATGTCACATATTTTGATTCCATGTGATGTTTATCTTTTATGCATCTTATTTTGCTTAGTACGGCGGTAGCATTATAAGATGATCCCTCACTAAATTTCAAGGTATGGGTGTTCTCCCTGATTATGCAACATTGCTACAGTTCCTCATGCCGAGACACCACGTGATGACCGGGTGTCATAAGCTCTATGTTCACATACAACGGGTGTAAGATAGTTTTACACGTGCAGAATACTCAGGTTAAACTTGACGAGCCTAGCATATGCAGATATGGCCTCGGAACATTGAGACCGAAAGGTTGAACATGAATCATATAGTAGGTATGATCAACATAGAGATGTTCACCATTGAAAACTACTCCATCTGACGTGATGATCGGACATGGTTTAGTTGATATGGATCACGTGATCATTTAGATGACTAGAGGGATGTCTATCTAACTAGGAGTTCTTAATTAATATGATCAATTGAACTTTAATTTACCATGAACTTAGTCCTGATAGTTTTTGCATATCTGTGTTGTTGTAGATCAATGGCCCGTGCTGCCGTTCCCTTGAATTTTAATGCGTTCCTAGAGAAAGCTAAGTTGAAAGATGATGGTAGCAACTACACGGACTGGGTCCATAACTTGAGGATTGTCCTCATTGCTGCACAGAAGAATTACGTCCTGGAAGCACCGCTAGGTGCAAGGCCCACCGCAGGAGCAACTCTGGACGTTATGAACATCTCGCCGACTAAAGCTGATGACTACTCGATAATTCATTGTGCCATGCTTTACGGCTTAGAATCAGGACTTCAAAGACTTTGTGAACGCCATGGAGCACATGAGATGTTCCAAGAGTTGGAGTTAATATTTCAAGAAAATGCTCGAGTTGAGAGATATGAAGTCTCCAACAAGTTCTATAGCTCCAAGATGGAGGATAATAGTTCTGACAGTGAACACATACTCAGAATGTCTGGGTACCATAACCAGTTGACTCACCTGGGAGTTAATCTTCCTGATGATAGTGTCATTGACAGAGTTCTTCAATCACTGCCACCAAGCTATAAAGGCTTCATGATGAACTATAATATGCAAGGGATGGAAAAGATAATTCCCGAGATCTTCGCCATGCTAAAGGCTGCGGAGGTATAAATCAAGAAGGAGCATCAAGTGTTGATGGTTAATAAGATCACTAGTTTCAAGAAAAAGGGGAAAGGGAAGAAGGGGAACATCAAGAATAGTAGCAAGCAAGTTGCTACTCCCGGGAAGAAGCCCAAGTCTGGACCTAAGCCTGAAACTTAGTGCTTCTACTGCAAAGGGATTGGTCACTTGAAGCGGAACTGCCCCAAGTTTTTGGCGGATAAGAAGGATGGCAAAGTGAAAGGTATATTTGATATACATGTTATTGATGTGTACCTTACTAATGCTCGTAGTAGCTCCTGGGTATTTGATACTAGTTCTATTGCTCATATTTGCAACTCGAAACATGGGCTACGGATTAAACGAAGATTGGCTAAGGACAAGGTGACGGTGCGCGTCAGAAATGGTTCCAAGGTCGATGTGATCACCATCGGCACACTACCTCTACATCTACCTTCGGGATTAGTTTTAGACTTGAATAATTGTTATTTGGTGCCAGCATTGAGCATGGACATTATATATGGATATTGTTTGATGCGAGAAGGTTATTCATTTAAATCAGAGAATAATGGTTGTTCTATTTATACGAGTAATATCTTTTATGGTCATGCACCCTTGATGAGTGGTCTATTTTTGTTGAATCTCGGTCGTTGTGATACACATATTCATAATACTGAAGCCAAAATATGGAAAGTTAATGATGATAGTGCAACTTATTTGTGGCACTGCCATTTACGTCATATTGGTGTAAAGTGCATGAAGAAACTCCATGCTGATGGGCTTTTGGAATCACTTGATTATGAATCACTTGATACTTGCAAACCATGCCTCATGGGCAAGATGACTAAGACTCCGTTCTCCGGAACAATGGAGCGAGCCACTAACTTACTGGAAATAATACATACTGATGTATGCGGTCTGATGAGTGTTCAGGCTCGCGGCGGGTATCATTATTTTCTGACCTTCACAGATGATTTGAGCAGATATGGGTATATCTACTTAATGAAACATAAGTCTGAAACATTTGAAAAGTTCAAAGAATTTCAGAGTGAAGTGGAAAATCATCGTAACAATAAAATAAAATTTCTACGATCTGATTGTCGAGGTGAATATTTGAGTTACGAGTTTGGTCTTCATTTGAAACAATGTGGAATAGTTTCGCAACTAACGCCACCTGGAACACCATAGCGTAATGGTGTGTCCGAATGTCGTAACCGTACTTTATTAGATATGGTGCGATCTATGATGTCTCTTACCGATTTACCACTATTGTTTTGGGTTATGCTTTAGAGACGGCTGCATTCACATTAAATAGGGCACCATCTAAATCTGTTGAGATGACACCATATGAACTGTGGTTTGGCAAGAGACCTAAGCTGTCGTTTCTTAAAGTTTGGGGCTGCGATGCTTATGTGAAAAAGTTTCAACCTGATAAGCTTGAACCCAAATCGGAGAAATGCGTCTTCATAGGATACCCAAAGGAAATTGTTGGGTACACCTTCTATCACAGATCCAAAGGCAAGATATTCATTGCTAAGAATGGATCCTTTCTTGAGAAGGAGTTTCTCTCGAAAGAAGTGAGTGGGAGGAAAGTAGAACTTGATGAGGTAATTGTACCTTCTCCCGAATTAGAAAGTAGTTCATCACAGAAATCATTTCTAGTGATGCATATACCAATTAGTGAGGAAGTTAATGATGATGATCATAAAACTTCAGATCAAGTTACTACCGAACCTCGTAGGTCAACCAGAGTACGTTCCGCACCAGAGTGGTATGGTAATCCTATTCTGGAAGTCATGTTACTTGACCATGACGAACCTACGAACTATGAGGAAGCGATGATGAGCCCAAATTCCGCGAAATGGCTTGAGGCCATCAAATCTGAGATGGGATCCATGTATGAGAACAAAGTGTGGACTTTGGTTGACTTGCCCGATGATCGGCAAGCCATAGAGAATAAATGGATCTTCAAGAAGAAGACTGACACTAACGGTAATGTTACTGTCTACAAAGCTCGACTTGTTGCGAAAGGTTTTCGACAAGTTCAAGGAGTTGACTACGATGAGACCTTCTCACCCATAGCGATGCTTAAGTCTGTCCGAATCATGTTAGCAATTGTCGCTGTTTATGATTATGAAATTTGGCAAATGGATGTCCAAACTGCATTCCTTAATGGATTTCTTAAAGAAGAGTTGTATATGATGCAACCAGAAGGTTTTGTTGATCCTAAAGGTGCTAACAAAGTGTGCAAGCTCCAACGATCCATTTATGGACCGGTGCAAGCCTCTCGGAGTTGGAATATACGCTTTGATAGTGTGATCAAAGCATATGGTTTTATACAGACTTTTGGAGAAACTTGTATTTACAAGAAAGTGAGTGGGAGCTCTGTAGCATTTCTAATATTATATGTGGATGACATATTGTTGATTGGAAATAATACAGAAATTCTGGATACCATAAAAGGATACTTGAATAAGAATTTTTCAATGAAAGACCTCGGTGAAGCTGCTTATATATTGGGCATCAAGACTTATAGAGATAGATCAAGATGCTTAATTGGACTTTCGCAAAGCACATACCTTGATAAAGTTTTGAAGAAGTTCAAAATGGATCAGTCAAAGAAAGGGTTGTTGCATGTGTTACAAGGTGTGAAGTTGAGTCAGACTCAATGCCCGACCACTGCAGAAGATAGAGAGAAAATGAAAGTCATTCCCTATGCCTCAGCCATAGGTTCTATCATGTATGCAATGTTGTGTACCAGACCTGATGCGTGCCTTGCTATAAGTTTAGCAGGGAGGTACCAAAGTAATCCAGGAGTGGATCACTGGACAACGGTCAAGAACATCCTAAAATACCTGAAAAGGACTAAGAATATGTTTCTCGTTTATGGAGGTAACAAAGAGCTTGTCGTAAATGGTTACCTCGATGCAAGCTTTGACACTGATTCGGATGACTCTAAGTCACAAACCGGATATGTATTTATATTGAATGGTGGGGCTGTCAGTTGGTGTAGTTCCAAGCAGAGAGTCGTGGCGGGATCTATGTGTGAAGCGGAGTACATAGCTACTTCGAACGCAGCCAATGAAGGAGTCTGGAAGAAGGTGTTCATATCCGATATAGGTGTAATACCTAGTGCATCGGGTCCAATGAAAATCTTTTGTGACAATACTGGAGCAATTGCCTTGACGAAGGAATCCAGATTTCACAAGAGAACCAAACACATCAAGAGACGCTTCAACTCCATCCGCGATCAAGTCAAGGAGGGAGACATAGAGATTTGCAAAATACATACGGATCTGAATATTGCAGACCCGTTGACTAAGCCTCTTCCACGAGCAAAATATGATCAACACTAAGACTCCATGGATGTTAGAATCATTACTATGTAATCTAGATTATTGACTCTAGTGCAAGTGGGAGACTCAAGAAAATATGCCCTAGAGGCAATAATAAAGTTTTTATTTGTATTTCCTTATATCATGATAAATTTTTATTATTCATGCTAGAATTGTATTAACCGGAAACTTAATACATGTGTGAATACATAGACAAAACATAGTGTCCCTAGTATGCCTCTACTTGACTAGCTCGTTAATCAAAGATGGTTAAGTTTCCTGACCATAGACATGTGTAGTCATTTGATGAACGTGGTTCATCATTAGAGAATGATGTGATGGACAAGACCCATCCGTTAGCTTAGCATAATGATCGTTAAGTTTTATTGATATTGCTTTCTTCATGACTTATACATATTCCTCTGACTATGAGATTATGCAACTCCCAAATACCGGAGGGACACCTTGTGTGCTATCAAACGTCACAACGTAACTGGGTGATTATCAAGATGCTCTACAGGTGTCTCCGAAGGTGTTTGTTGGGTTGGCATGGATCAAGACTAGGATTTGTCACTCCGAGTATCGGAGAGGTATCTCTGGGCCATCTCGGTAATGCACATCACTATAAGCCTTGCAAGCAATGTGACTAATGAGTTAGTTATGGGATGATGCATTACGGAACGAGTAAAGAGACTTGCCGGTAATGAGATTGAACTAGGTATGATGATACCGACGATCAAATCTCAGGCAAGTAAACATAGCGATGACAAAGGAAATAATGTATGTTGTTATTGCGGTTTGACCGGTAAAGATCTTCATAGAATATGTAGTAACTAATATGAGCATCCAGGTTCTGCTATTGGTTATTGGCCGGATATGTGTCTCGGTCATGTCTACATAGTTCTCGAATCCGTAGGGTCCGCACGCTTAACGTTTGATGACGATTTTACGGGATCTCACGGAAACAGAGGCTTGCGACGGCGGAAAAGTATTTTGGTGGACGCTTGTGATGTTTGGGGAATATTTGGGAATATATAGAAGTGGAACTAGGGTTAGAGGACCTCTAAGGGGCCCACAAGCCCTCAGGGCGCCCCCCCCCCCTCTAGGGCGCGCCCTAGAGGCTTATGGCCTCCTCGGGACTCTTCTGGCCCTCTCTCCAAGTCACACAGGTGTCTTCTGGTCCAAGAAAAAGTTTTATTCTGTTTGGACTCTGTTTGATATTCCTTTTCTGTAAAAGTCAAAAATAAGGAAAAGACAGAAACTGCCACTGGGCTCTAGGTTAATAGGTTAGTCCCAAAAATAATATAAAATATCATATTAATGCATGTAAAATATCCAAAACGGATAATATAATAGCATGAAACAATCAAAAATTATAGATACATTGGAGAAGTATCACTCCCCTCCCGGTAACCTTAAGTATATGATGACGATAACACTCTTACGTTCTTTCTTATCTGTCCCTCTCCCTCTCCCTCGCGTCGCCCTCTCGAGGGCGACTCGGGGGCGACCAACCTCCCCGTCCGCCTCCTCCCCTGCTCGATTCCTATCCTCGCCGCCGTCGGAGACAGGCGCCGGGTCCCCCGCGCGGCCACCGATGAGGGTGGCGGCGAGGCCCTCGGCCGCGACGCCGCTCGGGCTCGGACCTAGGGTTTGAGGTGGCAGCCTTTGCTGGTGAGGGTGGCATCGTCCTGGTGGCGGGCGGCCCTCGCTGGAGTTGAGGGTCGCGTCTACTCGGCCGCGCGGGCAGCGAGTTGGCGGTGGATGCAGGCGCCACGTGGAGGGATCCCCTGCTGCTCTCCTTCGCCAGATCTGAAGACGGTGCCCCCGTGCTACTGCTTCCTCCTCCCAGTCCAGCCGGATCCGGTGGCGGACTGCGCGGATGTGGTGTCAGGACCGAGTTTCGGGATATTAATTTCCCAGAAAATGGCCCTTGTGCTCACCAGCCCCAGGATTTACTGTTAGCTGATGAGACACCAACTTGATACAGAAACTCCAAGCAAAATACAAAATGTGTAGTACAAGACCATTCTGGCCTATGAGTACAACAAATGGTTTCTAGTGGTTGATGGCGGAAGCGGTTTGCGGTTCATCAGCGTCTATGGGACTCCACTTCCCACAGGAACAGCTGACCTGGATAACTCCTATCTTCGTGAGGCTGCTATCACCATTGCATAGGTTCCGGGGCGGTCCTCGCAACGCTCCTCTCCGCGCAAGAAATCTGGCCAAGACAATAGCCAGGGACAAGCCAGTGAGTACTTTGAATGTACTCGCAAACATTATGAACACGGGTATAATATAACAAATGATAATCATGCCCTGAATTATTCTATGATCATACGTCAATCACAAAATAAATGTCCATGATGCACGCAAGCGGGCTATTCATTATACAACATGAATATGTAATAAGGGAGTAGAAGTAGAATGCACCGATCGGGTGTCTGAAGTGATGCCTCGAAAGGATAATAATATAAAGCATGCCTCAGTCGGGCGTCTGAGCGACGTCACATAAAGGGCTTATAAGGAAATAAGTAGCAAACATGCCACAGTCGGGCGTCTGTGCGACACCACATAAAGGGCTTATACAGTAAATGAATAACAAGCATGCCATAGTCGGGCGTCTCAGCGACACCACATAAAGGGCTTATAAAGTAAATGAATAACAAGCATGCCACAGTAGGGCGTCTCCGCAACACCACATAAAGGGCTTATAAAGTAAATGAATAACAAGCATGCCACAGTCGGGTGTCTCCGCGACACCACATAAAGGGCTTATATGAGAGTAATCATAGTGAATATCTAGGAGGTAGAACCTTCCCAGGGATACTCAATAATTCAATGATGTAAATGGTTAGTCCATAATAATAGTAATCATAACCATCATGAATCACAAGTCATGATCCATGTTCTGGTTTAGCAATTTTTCCTCCGAAGACCAACACTAAGACCAACACTTGACCCATCCCAGACTGTAGTCCTTAACCATGGACACGGCTATTCGAATAGATATAATCTTTGCAGAGGGTGTACTCTTTACCCACGAGTAACGGATTCCTTTAGTCCATCGGGACTAATTCCGTCTACGGTCTTTTAATTGAAAACACACCTGACCGCACACACCAGCCCAACTTACCGGTGCCTGGAATCACCCATGACACCCGTTAAGAAAAACTCTAAGTGGGGAGGCTACAACCTCGAATAGCATGGGATCACAAAAATTTATAACGCACGCAAACTAGGGGAGCTACCCCCTCGGCTCCAACCGAAAACACCCATGCCCCCGGACTAGGTGGCATGCTTATCGGATGCAGCCGGTATCTTCCACCATGGCCTCTCTGTACGGTGTGTGCTAGGAAGGGGTTGACAACTTACTGAACCGTACCCTACCTATGGCAGGAACAAATGGTAGTACGAAACAAGTATGGGGGTTACTGGAACAAGACTTGATCTGTGGTCGACTCAGGAGGTTAAAGCATTTTCCTGCGTGATAAGCATAAGAAAATATATTTCATACCAATCCGGCAGAATCACCACTCATCATACCTCACCATGCCTTACCGGACACAACCGTCTCGACGAAGAACTAGAGACAAGCTCGTGTCTACCCAAGACAGAGGCTTTCCCGGATTCCTTCCGGTAGACATAAAAGGCATACGAGGGTGATTACTATCACAACCATATCCAATTTCCAACAGCACGGAATCATTAATATGCACTCATGAGTATGACCATATCATCACATAAAATAACGAATACTCCGAGTTAAGGTGGTGTTGTAACCACATCAAACAACACACAACAATGTTATGCCAGGGTTCAGAATGCTTGCCTTCAAGAGTATGCAAGTGTGGTGCACTTTTTGAAAGTTGCCTTCTCTCTCCAAAAATCCTATTTAAGAAAATTTAAATTAACACATAGTTTCAAAACAGTACAAAAAAGTTGCTTGGAAAATTTTCAAATAAATATGAAAATAAACTAGGCAAAATTTGAGAAACAACAGAAAAAGAATCAAGTCAATTGGACTTATATTTAAAAAGTTATAGCCAGTCAAAGTTTAGTCAAAAATTGTTTTTAATAAAAATTAGAAAAAGAAAACGGTTCGGGGAGTAATACGTTTTCGAGGCACAGAAGGCGTACTTCTGCTTTTACGTCTTCACTTAAACCAGCGCGGGTCACTGCTGGGTCACTGGCAGTGGGTCCCTTGGGCCCACTAGTCAGGTTTGACCAGTCGCCCGCGCCTCCTTCCTCCTCTGTCCGAGCGGAGGCGGAGCTCCGGCGATCAACGCCGGCGATTGGTGGCTCTTCTGGGGCTCCGACGGCGGGGACAGGTTCACTGCATTAGGACGATCCTCCCGGTGGTCGAGAGGGTCGCGGGGACGAAGGGAGTCACCGACGGCGAGCTCCGTGGCGGACGGCGTCTTCGGGAACAAATGGGTCTCGGCCTATGGTGGCTCCCAGTCGAAGCTGAGAGGTTGGGAGGCTCCGCACGGTCGAGGGGAGTCGGGTGGTGGTGCTGGAAGGGCTAGGGAGGCTCTGCTCGCGACGCACGGCACCGGAGCGTGGCGGCGGCCGAACTGGCCGGAGACGAGGAGGACAGCCTCCCCTCGTCGATTGCTGGCTATGGGAGTGCTAGGGGCATGGCTTGAGGTTGCCTGAGGGTCTAGACGAGCTCGGGGCCCCTTTTATAGGCGGTCGAGGTCGGTTCCGCGGCGGCCGGGGATAAGAACGCCGGCGAACCGCCGTTCTGTAGCCAGGGGGCGCGTGGCGGCGACGGGCGCTAGCAGACGTGCTCGTGGATAAGCTCGGGCTGTTCCAGAGGGCAGCTGGCGGGCTGGAGTGGCTCGGGCGGCGCCGTGCATGGCAGAGGCTGTCGGAGCGGCGGTGGCGGCTTGCGGTGGTGGCGCTGTGGGGCGCCAGGCGGTGGCCAGGGCAGCTCTGCGATGAGGGAGGGGTCGGGCGCGTTGGCGGCGAGTGGCCAAGGGTCAGCACGGGCGCGGGGAGGGCGGCAGCGAGACGCGACGGCTCGGTGCGCGCGCGTGCAAAACGTGCGCTCTGGCCGCGCCCAGAGCACGCACGCCAGGTGCTCAACAAAATGCCAACACGTTCTAGGCCTCTCTGATGCCTCTGCAACTAAACAGGACTAGTATAATGATTATAAGAGAGCTAATAGACATGCAGGTTTGGCAAATCAAGCAGGTTCAAAATGCAAACTAGGGTTCATGCCAATTATGTTCATGCACTCAGGGTGTTCAACAGAATGCTATGGTCATCTAGGTATCTCTTGGGGTGGCCAAAAACTCCAGATCATAGTCTCCTTAGATGATAAAGAGGGTGGCAAGGTTAGTTTGGCAAAACCAGAAACTTGTTAGTGCAAGTTTTGCAAATATTCAGTTCTGGACAGAAAATAAAAGGCATTGTTGCATGTACCAAAAATACTCCAATGGGTCCAATCTCCTGGACTTAAGGGTTTGGTAGGGTGTACTACAAGCAGGACAAAACCCAAGGCAACAAGAGCAAGAAAAAATATGGTTGCAATACAAATCACCAAGCTAGACCAGAATGAAGATGGGGATGATTTGCTCAAATTTTTCAAAGAACATCAATGGGTTTTTGCATAAAGTTGAATTATATACTCCTACTAACATCTCCCAACTTTGGTGGAATTTTTAGAGAAATATTTAAATAGGTTGCAGTGCAAACCACAAACTAATCCAGATTTTGCAAACTTGAGGTAGGGCTCAAAACTTCCAAATGACTAAAAGAGGTTTTTGCATAGAAGTGATGTGGGAACCTCACATGACATCCCCAATTTTTGGTGGGGATTTTAAAGGAGTATTTGAAAGGGTTGTGGTGCAAATTGAACCCTAAAACTTATGAAAAACCATTTTTAAAGAAATAAAGCTCAGAAAAAAATAATTATAGAAATAATTCCACTGATAAAAGAAATGGTCTTGGAAAGATATACAAGTCCACAATATTTTGAAAGGTTTTCACTTGGAAAGATAAATCCAGAAAATAAAAAATTAAATTACCATGGCAAAATTTTAATTAATAAATCATGGTTAAAATTTTGGGGTGTTACATGTGGGGTTGGGAGCTCTGGATCGGAATAATTTCTTGGCTGGCTGCGGTGGCCACGATGCCGGCGGCGCTCCAGGCGTTGTTTCCTTTTTGAAGGCGGCTTCGAGATCCAGCTCCCTCCCCCTCGTCCTCCCCCTGCACCCGGGTGAAAACCCACAACTTTGGTTGGGCGGCGGCGGTGCCCGGCTCCGTCACCTTCTTGAAGGCGCCGCTTTGGGTCTGCGGGGAGGTGGGACAGCTACAGCGCGTTCTTGGCGTTCCTGATGGCGGCGGTTCTCTCTTTAGTGGTGTCGCTTCGCCATGGCGGTCGGCTGGTCCGGCTCTCGTGGTGATTGTGGTGCCCAACTCTTCACAGTGTCTTCCTGGGGTGCTCCGGTCCCGTTCAGAGAGGCTGGAGGTGGAGCGGCTTCATCTTGCACGAAGCTTCGGTGGAGATGTCAAGTCATGCCTGACCGACAGGTGCTACGCTTTGTCATGCCTGGTCGGCAGGTGCTACGCATGACAGATCTTCCAAAAACTTCAAGTTGTGTCGGCTGGTGGTACTTGGCAGCATGGTGCTGAGGTGTATCAGTGGCGACCGCGACATGCTCAGCTGTTTGCGCGCAGGGAAGAGGTGCCATTGGGCGCCGTGGTGGCGTCGACGATAGCTGGACTGAGCAAGGTTGATGCAGCAGTACAGTTCTGAAGATGGAGCGGTGGCAGTTGGCGGCGGCGGCCTCTTAGTACACGCCGGACCGGTGAGACCCATGCCCGGCAGGCGTCTTGGATGGGACCTCAGGTCTTAGTTGTTAGGTTTGGCTGCGATGTCTGTTTGGTATTAGGCCCAGGCTATCTGCGCTCATTCATCAACTGGATAGAGTTGCTTAGACGGCGGCTTTAGTCTTACTGTTGTATTACTTTGTAAGGTCTTGTGAGAATAATTAATAAAGTGGTCATATGCATCGCTCAAATGCACAAACCGGGGGTCATCCTTCTTTTCTAAAAAAAAAACCGGACAAGTATATGATTTGCCCTCTGTACGCTATACAAAGGACGAGGCCATGACGTTCTGTTACCAGCCCTCATCTATTTTGCACAGACTCCACTAGAACGAAGGAGCGTTATCTTCTCCACCACAATCCTCCCACTTGGTGGTGCTCATGGCGTGCCCCTGCCAGCCCATCGTTCGTGCGGTTCGCCTGTAAATACCGGCATGATGCTACCGATCCAGGCCCCTATGAACACCGTAGTTAATTTGAGCCCGCAACCATTGCCGATGAATCGAGCCCCGCGGACACTGCTTGCCCAAGCCCCAACAGGTCGCCCCATTCTCGTACTACTCCAACATCATCTGCACCAAAACATGGGGCTCTCCTTCCTCTTTACCTCCCCAAATCTGATCGATCTTGAGTTAATTAGTTCTGATTTGTTTATGGCAGGAAGCAATTTTTATGAAGGCAAGTCTGTTCTGTCTCCAGCTGCCTCATCCGCGCAGCAAGTCCGGTCAGTCTTTCTAATCCACGATCATCTTTAATTCAGGCACTGCCGGCAAGCATGAAACAATAAGCTTTGATTCCCTTTTCGTTTCATTTTATTTGTTGTTGGAAGGAATAAACAGATGAAACAACTTTGATTGGAAGTGATGGATCGTAGTCATCTCTCTTTGTTTTGTTCTATTGAGTACTGATTGGAAGGAATAAACGGGTGAAACAAAACGTACCATTTACTACGTGCAACTACAATCGTGCATCTCTCTCTCTCTCTCTCTCTCTCTCTCTCTCTCTCTCTCTCATACATGCACACACATGTAGTTTAGTATGAATTTTATTGGTACTTTTTTGCATTGCTTTGATGGTTTTGTAGAATCAAACATATTCCTTTGGTCATTTTCAGGTATGTTGCTGCCCGGCAGTACTATATATTCCACTGTGAATGTCATCAGATCAATCCAATACCGGAATAGAGGTTAATTACACATGTATTTCAGCAGTAATATTCAATCTGGAAATCATCTAGCCCGGCCAGCTAGCTCTATGCTAGATTAGAAATGTGTTTCAGATTTATCATAAAATCGAAGGTTTTGCAAATACTATTGTGGATATGAGTCGTATATTAATCAACTAGCGGATTCAAGGTAAGTTTCAAAGGAATTTTTCCAGATATTAAACAAAATCAAATAAGTAGAAAATTTCATATTTGCATTCGTTTCACATAATTATATGTATGATTTTCCTTTCATAAATTGAAGCTTATATTAACTATTTGCACCGTATCAAGGTGACAGAACCACCAAGATGTTCACTCAATGCAATTGCCTAACAAACTGTTATACTTCTTTTTCATAAAATTCATTGAAGAGTTTGTTATTGATACTTCCATAGTTATTCATTTTCTCTGTTATGTAATTCACCCGTGCCGAGTTAATAATAATTTACAAATCTCACATGGTTTCATAATCTTAGTCATGTCCTTAACATATCTATTTTATATTCCTGCTACAACGCACGCGGGGTGTCTTCTAGGTGAACATTCATACCCTTTAGATATTAAAAATATAGGCCACAAAAAATGTATTTCCTTGAATTAAAAAGGTATATTTTTTGTTCCCTAAATTTGCTGATACATTACAATTACAGGTTCCTTATGGTGTTGGTGTTTGTTCAGCTGCATATTCAACCTGACTACACCTTGAGTTTGACTTTTCTATTTATTTATTATTTATCTATGCTATAATATTAAGTGATGTACTGTTTTTAAGCATCTGTTTGTAATTATAGTAAACAATCTTCTCTAAGGCTATAGCTTTGCTTTTAAAAATGTAAGAATAATACTTGGAATATCATTATTTGATTGTTCTGGTGTTAATGACAATCCTTGGGGAGAGGATCAAGTATGGCCCTTTTCTCCTTCTCTTTAACTGTTCTATGCTGGAATAAGCTGTAGAAAATGGAGTATATTTGTTGTCCTACTTAGTAACCATGACATTTTGTACTTTGGTTACTTTTCCTCTAAAAATGGATCATAGCGGACAATGAAAGCTAATTCCTATTTAGGCATATTAACACGCAAGGCTCACAAATTTGCATGAATTTATGTTGTTATTGTTTCGTTGCTCTAATGCACTTCAAACAGATAATCAAATTATATTGCCTTCAATTATTATGAGAAAAAAACTCATTAACATATATATTCCTTTTTTATGTTGATGATGCATTCTAATTAAGCAAGTATGGAGATAGTACTAATTTTGCCGCTTTATATTATTTAATAAAAGGTTAAAAAGTATCTTATATTTGAGACCGAGGGAGTACATCTTATGATTCTATTATTTATTTATATGTAAATACTTATCCTATAGTGCTACAAATTCCCGCAGCAACGCGCGGGGTACCATCTAGTTTCAACAACACATCAACACCAGAATGATCAAAGGCGACTCCAGCAGCCCAAAGAGCGATGTTCAGGAGCAACCCTCAAGCCGAGTCACCCAGATGCGATACGCCCGGACAGATCGGATGGCCCGCATCTGAGAGGACTTTGTTATATAAATATGGTTTATCTCAAAAGTAATGTCTTAAGTCAAAGAAGAATTTATTTTTCATATGTAAATTTAGGTTGCAAATATTTAGCAACAATGTAATTTGCATAATTACCATTACTCAGGGTTATCACAAGAGAAATCATTAATAACAACTAATTCCTCATCAAAAGAACTATCAATAACAGAGGATCATTAATTATGTTTTTCATCCGGGTTGAGAGGAGCAAGTTGTGGGGAAAGGGCGATGGTTTTTGGACATAACCCCATGGGAGATACTGGGGTCAGGGGCCATGGTTTTTTTTAGAAGAAAAGAAAATGGCTAGGAGGGTGGGGATCGATGGGCTGATCTCTTTGTTCGGTCGATGTGATGAGCTTGACGAGTGAAGTCTGTTTAAAACCTTGAAGTTGTATCGATGGTCGAAATCAAACCCTGAACTTCAAATCCCTGAAATCTGCCCCTCATATTTACTAATCCCGGTCAATTTCAACCCTATGTATGTTTGCTGCACTAGGAAAAACAAAATCCTGGCCGGGACCACTCACTTCTCTCACTTGCTTTGTGGGCCTACATGTCATCTTCGTCTTCTTTTCCCGCTTTATGCAAATCCATCAAAAAAGAAATCCCAAACCGAATCAGACTAAAAAAGCACTATGAAGCAGTAGTACGAACAAATAATACTACTATGCATGGATCAGCGACGAACTGGCTAATACTAGCTTGCTTAGCATTCACGCCTCGACAAATACTACACGAAACCGAGCTAGCACATTAGCCGCCGTAGCGCACGGTCGCCGCTGCGTCGTCCGCAGCCGTCTCTAGGAGCTGCTCACGCTTGGCACGCAGCGCTTGGCCGACGCGCCGCACGAGCGGCCGGATAACGTGACCGACATTGTCGCAGGCTCCCGGGAGGCCTGGACTGGATAACGTGACCCCGACGCCACACAGCTACCAGGATCCCGACGAGACGGCCGAGCGTTGAAGCGGCCGTCAGAAGCGTGCGAGCGAGACCTCGAACACGTTACTCGTCTCTGATGCGCTGCTGCAAAGCTACAGAAGGACCTCCCGTAGCTCCACCATTTCGTCAAACACTTGGTGTGCGTGCAGTCGTGCACTCCCCTACAGGTCACCTTACCTCCAAGCTCGCTCCGACCACCCCTGTAGCCCCGTGCGACTCGCCTTCCCGCGTCCCTGAGCGACATTCACCCTATCTCCATCGATTTCTTCCTCCACCGCTCGCGCTAGGTGGCTGCTCTGCCGTGAGAGCACGCCAGGTGCAGCGTGGATGACGTGCACGGCGACCCGACCGGTGGTCATGCCTCTCGCTCTTCTTTCCCATGCGCTACCCCTGCACTTTCCTGCTGCCCTGCCCATTTTCCGGCGTCCCAGCACAAGGTACACCAGCCGCCGAGCCTGCCGAACGGCATGCCACAGTTTTTGGGAGTGAGACAGAGTGATTGTAGGAGAGAAGGTAAATTTGACATGTGGGCCCATATAATCAATGAGAGTAGAGTAGGATCCCGGCCGGGATTGTTACTTTCCTACTGTGCCAAACCGGTCTATACAGGTTCAAGGTCGAGATTGACCGGGATCAATGAGTACAGGGTATCGATTTCACGGATTTAGAGTTCAGGGTTCAATTTCGATTAATTGTATGAATTCAAAGTTTAAAATAGACTTTACTCGAGCTTGATGATACGAATGACAACGCCCTTTTTTTTTGCGGGTGACAACGCCCGTTTACTATATGTTTTATCTTCCCAACTCATTACGCCCGCAAGCGTAAATCTTTAATCATGACAGTACAATGAATATTAGAAATAATAAAAAATTACATTTAGATCCGTAGACCACCTAGCGACGACTACAAGCATTGAAGCGAGCCGAAGGCACGCCGCTGTCATCGCCCTTCCATCGCCGGAGTCAGGCAGAACTTATTGTAGTAGACAGTCGGGAAGTCGTCGTGCTAAGGCCCCGTAGGACCAGCGCACCAGAACAGCAACCGCCACAGATGAAGAATAACGTAGATTAGAAAGATCCAACTGGAAAACACACGAACGTAGGCGAACAACGACGAGATCCGAGCAAATCCACCAAAGATAGATCCACCGGAGACATCCCTCCACACGCCCACCAACAATGCTAGACGCACCGCCGGAACGGGTCTAGGCGGGGAGACCTTTATTCCATCTTCAAGGAACCGTCTCCGTCTCCCCTTCCTGAGAAGAACACAAACCCTAACAAAACTAAAAGAAATGACTAAAAACGGAGCCCTTCCGCTGGTTTCCATCGCGCCCCATGACCCTAGAGCCACCGGGCTATTCTTGTGAAGGGGGAGGAGGAGGCGGCTAGCAATAAGTTCAGGTCTTAGCCAAGCAGTAGCACAACGAACGAGGTAAAATCAAAGCATTTATCACAAAATTTATCCATATGTCCATATGCCACTCAAATTTTATCACAAATATACCAGTTTTGACCCGTCATCGGCCATGTAGCACCCCTAAATTATTTTTGCTATTTGTTTTTGCACAATGACCAGCTGTACCCTTGGGTCCACTAGTCTTTCTTTTTTTGCGAGGACTGGGTCCACTAGTAAGTGACATAAAAAAGAAATCTGACCAGGCATCCTGCTGCATCCCCTCCACCAATTCATGAACAAAACCGTAAACGAAGCCAAAGAATTGCTCGACGTCATTACATCTAATTGTGTGCAATGGCTCATGGAGGAAACACCTTAGTAGAAGAAATAAAGGAGGATGTTCTCCGTCACTTATAGGAAAGAAGACTAATGGCTTGGAGTGCTATGATGGAGAACCGAGCTTGCAAGAAAGTTATCAAGAATTTCAGTGGAACACTAAGAGAGTACGAACAAAGTTCTCGACAAGCGTCTCCATAAGCAAAATCAGAAGACTGAGCTTATGCAAGAGGATCTCGATACGAGTCATGTCGTTAAAATTCTTTCGAAGCATTCTTGCATGATCAAGATCCAATACGATCAAGTAACTAGGCATGATGTTAATTTCTTGACCGAGCATTGAAGTAATATAGCCTTGAGGGGGGCAATCACTTAAAAGGAGGAAAGTATGGAAGGCTATGTGCCATCCGAGAAATATGGGCGGTCTGGGGGTCTTTGACTTGAATGCTTTTGCCAGGCTCTTCGGCTTAGGTGGCCTTGGTTCCCATGGAGTGTGGACCGACTCTGACCGGCCTTGGTTGGGTATTGAGTTCCCTTGCAGCGAGTCTGATACGTCCCTTTTTCGGGCCTTCACCACGGTCACTATCGGTGATGGAAGACATACCCATTTTTTGAAGGATGGATGGATTGGGGAATCCGCCCTTTGCTAGTGTGCCCCGGAGCTCTTCAAGATTTGCAACTCGAAAAACAGGACTGTGCATGATGACCTTCAAGGAGATAGGTGGATAATGATAGTCACGTGTTCGACACTACCGCGCAGCTTCGCGGATGCATTGATATTTGGCAGATTCTGCGAGAGCCCGACATCAACCCGAACCACCCCCGACTCCATCTGCTAGAACTGGACCATCTCTAACAAATTCTTCACCAAGTAGGCATACAAGATGCAATTCAACGACTACCTACATCCTTTTAGCCCATCAAGGTTTGGAAAGCTAGGGTCGCCCCCAAGTGCAAGTCCTTTGCTTGGCTGGTCCGAAATGGTAGGACCCCCACGGTCGAGCACTTGATGATCGGAGATTGGCTGCTCGATCCCATCTGTCGCCTATGTCTAGGGCTCCTGAGACAGTTTCGCATCTTTGTCGGGACCATCCTTTCTCCCAGGCGGTGTAGAACGTGGTTACTGATGCCGAAGGGATGCCCACTTCGACCCCCCTTACCCAGCTCTATTGATCGGTGGTGGATGACTTTCTCACAACCAACTCGGACACGAAGGCATCGGAGCGTTGTGGCAATTTGATTTACTCACTCTGAAACATTTGGAAGGAGCGAAATTGTACCGCGAGGTGGCTCACCTAGCCCTCGAGGATACCTAGCGAAATTGTACCGCGAGGTGGGTTTCACTCGGCTTGCCTCATCTAAAGAAATCCTTGTGTAAATATTTATGGCACCTTCTATTCTTCTATAAGAAAGGTAGACAGATTTCTTGGAGAAAATAGTAATTGCTGCGTATTCATTCTGTGTACAACGGCAATTACAAGTGTGGTTCCCCTCAAGAAAATAATAACTGATGCAAGCTTAGATAAACAAGACGCATTCTATTAGAGGCAGTTCCAGCCAAGAGAGTAACTAGTTAGCGTATCTCGAGAAATGCACAAATCCTAGCCATATCCGCACGAAGATCCTCAAATCCATGGCTCGGGCTTGACAGTGCCTCCCCTTGAGCACGTGTGTCCTGGGTCTCTATATCTCCTTCTGTTATGATGAAGCCGAATCCCACTGGTATGAGAGCAAAGACGATAAGTCCCATCATAATATAGGGATCCTGCACCTGAGGATCCGAACCGAAATATCGCGCCACGAATATCCAAGCCATCATCGTGATGCTCATCGCAGCCATGAAACACTGCAAAACCATATACACAGCGAGTATGTAAGCAAGCACGACAAATACACATAGCTACCGAAGTCCATGGACTGATGCGTAGTTTTAGGATTGAATGCACGAGCGAATGATAGATACAGTACTGAAATCCATGGATTGATGAGTGATTAACAAAGAAGTATAAATGCACGAGCGGAGAATCAAACATCTGAGTTTTCTATGTATGATCTGATAGATTATTAGGGAGGAAGCACGTTATATACTAGGAAGATAAATTCAGAGGGGCAAAAGGAAGGCTGTAAAAGAAAAGGGATAATTTAGAGGGGGCAGTGTAAGGATAACTCGAAGGGGGTCTGTGTAGTGCGTACCCTAGTGAAGATCTTGAAATATTTCCAGGCTGTGGGGTTGGGCGCTGGCCGTTGACGGAGGCGGACGCCTTCTTCCATCCGGCGGATCTGCTCCTCGTATGGCACAGTACCATACAGCAGCGGCCGGTGAGGGCCAGCGGGTCGAGGCTGGCTCCCGTCATAGGAGGGTATGTAGAAGCCGCCGTGGCCGCCGAAGAACCAGTATCCCATCGACGGAACACGACGGGCGGCCGGCGAGAGCAGATCGATCCCGGCCGGTGAAGTCTAGGCGCGACGACGGACGGAAAATCCTTGGGCTCGTGGTTTCGGATCTGGTTTCGGGGGCGCGCGTGGGGGATTTACGCGGGCCGTACCTCTGCTGGACACAAGCCCAGCGCCCCATTGTTTCCGCGTAGGTAAACGTGGTAAGTTACAAAATCACTACACCTAAAAAAAAGTTACAAAATCACTAATTGAACTAGGCAGTCACCCAAATCAGATATGGAGAGCAATTGTGGAGGGACGTGACATACTAAAACAGAGACTAATTAGGTGGATCGGTAATAGAACCACAACTCGCATATGGTCTGATAATTGGATACCACGCGATGTGATGGTGAGGCCATTTGGTTGTCGGTCTGCTAATCCTCCTAGTTTTATATCTGAGCTAATTGATCATACTGCTGTGAGATGGGACAGGGAGAAGATCGCCGAGGTATGCCTTCCGATTGATGCCCCAGCCACTCTTAGCATACCTTTGTGTACTAATGACATGGATGATAGATGGGCTTGGAATTTTGAAAAGAATGACACCTTCAGCGTCAGATCAACCTATAAAATGATGATTGCTGCGAAGATGAGGCGGGAAGTATTGATAGATGGCACTTTTGACTCTTCAAGTAATGACCGAGATGCCACACCATGGGAAAATGTTATGGAAAACGCCGGTCCCGGGCAAGAATTGAATGTTTCTCTGAAGTTTAGCAAAAAATTCCCTTCCAACTGAGGATGTGAGAGCACACAAAAAAATGGCTACTTCAGTCAGTGTGCATTATGTGGAGGTGCAGGTTCCTGGAGACATTCTCTACTTAAGTGCACTATGGCAAGATGCACTTGTGCGCTATTGATGGTGATTTAGAAGAACACTTGTGCGGAACTACACGGAGTGCTAAACAATGATTGTTCTTGATGATTGACACACTTCCACATGAGTCTTTTGTCGGACTATGAGTGACACTACGGGAAATCTGGTGGGCCAGGAGAAAAGTCATCCATGAAAAGATATATCTAACATCCTCGGCGACCCATCAGTTTATAAATAGATTCGTTGCTGATCTTGAGATTTTTCCAGTTACAAGGGCATCAATTCATACTATTCCAAAAAACATAGCTACAAGACCAAAGGCGCCACCGCCGGACCATGCTACAGTCCACGTGGATGCTAGTGCTGCATGTTCTGGACTTGGTGGATCGGAAGTTGCATTGTGCCGAGCTGCAGGAGGTTCGTTCATGGGTAACTCAGTCTTGGTTATTCGTGGAAGCACTGATGCGGTGGTTCTGGAAGCAATTGCTTGCGGGGAGGCCCTGTCGCTGGCTGAGGATTTGCACGTCCATAATTTTGTTGTTGCGTCGGATGCGAAGCAAATTATCAAGGAAATACATGAAAGCATAATGAGCAACTATGAGAGCATTGTGAGAGAGATCAGCAGCATGCAGCCAATTTTAATTGCAAATTTACTTTTGAAGGACGAACGGCATATAAAGAAGTAGATAGTTTAGCTAAGTTTTCGAATTCTCTGGATGAGGGGCGCCATGTGTGGCTTCAACCCCATGATCCTTATTGTATCCCACTTCAAGTGGTATTTGATCAATAAAACTTAGCTTTTCCTAAAAAACAAAATCATTAATTGAGACCTTCCAAAGATCACTCTCATATTCTTAGGTTGCGACAACGCCAGTTGTCACAATATGTGAGTTTTCTCTTTTTTATCACTTAAATCGTGTGTCCAAATCTCGAACCATTTCCACAGTTGGATTTCTCGCGTCGAGATCTTTAAAATTAGATCCCATGTTGATAGGTCTTAAATAACTTTCTTTTTTGATGAGGAAAGAAATGAAAAAACCGATCTAGAATGTTTTTTTCCTTTCCAAAAGATGTTTCCGAGATGCACGGCCGTGCATCTGGCAGAAGCAAAAGCGTGCCTCTCACGGAAGAAGAAAAGACACTTTTTTTTTGTTTCCAAGAGGCACGGCCGTACCTCTTGCCTCGCAGAAGCAAAACCGTGTCTCTTGTGAAAGCAGATCCGTGCCTCTCGCCGAAGAATATAAAAGAAAATGTATTTTTTCGCGAAAAAAGTTCTCAAATTTGTTTTATCGAAGATCTAAGAAAGACCGATAGAAAACCGAAAAGCCGAAAAAACCCTAAAAAACCCTCTAAAAACAGTAAACACGTGCAGATTTAAAAAAAAATCCAAAAGAAACGCCTAGGGCGCGACACATGGCGACGGCTGATAGCACGCGTCCCAAGTGATGCGCTTTTAACCACCCGAAGTGATCGTTGGGAGGCATACGAAGAAGCGCTCCTCAACTATTTATTCTTGGAAAGTTGCCTTAAAAAAAGGTGTTTCTTATACGGCGCCTTAAATGCCCGTTATAGGGCGCTACTATGACTCGTGTTCAGCAAATGAGTCTTCAGACTCGCTGAAGGATGTGAGGATATGGGCCGGCCAGTTCGCAGTAGCTACACTGCCTCGTATTTTTTTTTTTGCTTTTTTCATGTTTTTATTTCATTTTTGGTACATTTTTTAGTTTTATTTACACTTTTAAATATTCTAAACATATATATTACAAAAAAATTTACTTCACATAATATTTTAAAAATGTTAATCATGCTTTCAAAAATGTTGACTGTGTATAGAAAAATGTTGACCATGTATAAAAATGATGAAATTTCTTGATCATGTATAGAAAATTGTTAATCCAGCATTTAAACAAATATTGGACAAGTATTTGATAAATGTTGAACTGGTATTTGAAAAATGTTGAACAAATATTTAAAAATGTTTAGTTTGTATCTAATAATAAAGCACCTATTGCTACTGCCCAATCAAGAAATTTTGCAAAAAAGTCGCTGCAGTTTCTGGTATTCAATCCACACTCCTATTTTAAGTGGCAAATCTCCGTTCGTCGCACTTTTTTAGAAAATCCCCTGGCTTTTATAAAATCAGCCCGCAGTCTGATGACTAAGTGGAGAAAACGATTAGTTATTTACTCCACGCCTTCATCCCCTACTTTCCCCCACAGACAAACGAGCTAGGGTTGGAGCCGCCACTTCTATGGCATGCCCGCCAGTGCTCCGTCCGCCCCTCTTCTCCATCTTCTACCCCCACCCTACTCCTCCCAAGCCCAACCATGGTGGATGACATGCTCACCACCGCTCCGTCCTCCCCTCTTCTCCATCTTCTATCCTCCCATTCTCCCTCCTTCCTCCCTGTTTCGCCTCACCTCCCCCACCCCTACTCCCCACAGGCCCACGGGGAGCGAGCGTGTGCAGGCGGTGTTGGTGAACGAGTTGGGGATGTGTGAAGGACCTCAAGTATTGACTCCCCGGCACCTCCATCGTCGTTACAGTTACCAACTTCTCTGTCCCCCAAGTACTGCTTTTCAGCAGACGCGGCCGAGGTGAGTGACTCTGCTTCTCTCTGTTGGCTACAGAGACAGATTTAGGGGCAGATTTGATTCGTTTGTATTCAGGTAATTAGTCAAGGCGAGAATGGTATGGCAATGTTGATGCTGGAGGTTGTGAAAGTGGCAAATCTCCGTTCATCATGCTTTTTTGAAAAGCCCCTGGATTTTATAAGAATCAGCCCACGGTCCTGATGACTAAGTGGAAAAATGATTAGTTTTTTTACTCCTCGCCTTCATCCCCTACTTTCCCCCACACACGAACGAGCTAGGGTTGGAGCCGCCACCTCTACGGCATGCCCGCCGATGCTCTGTCTGCTCCTCTTCTCCATCTTCTACTTCTACCCCACCCCTACCTCTACCACTTATTTGAGGCATTTTCATGCATGTTGATGCTCGGAATATTCTCATGATTCCTTTGAGTGAACACTTGCAGGAGGACTTTGTGGCTTGGCATAAAACAAAGTCCTTTGTCTTCTCGGTACGGTCTGCTTATTACATAGAATGGGAACACCAGTTTGGCGCAAGAACAAGACGAGAAGATGGACAAGGAGCATCAAAGCCGAATCATGTATGGGATATTTTATGGAAGCTTTCAGTCCCTAGTAAAATCAAGATTTTTGTTTGGAAAGCCCTACATGGCACTGTCCTAGGAAAGGCTATTCTTGCTGCATGCCACTTTTCTGTAGCGCCTATTTGTCCGGTTTGCAAATGAATGCCCGAAAGATATTCGCCACCTTTTATTCACATGTAATCGTGCTCGGGAAGTTTGGCATGCTCTTGGCATCGAGGAAGTAATTGATAATGCTCTGGCTATGGACAGATCGGGTTCGGTGTTCTGGAGTATATTTTGTGTCATCCTACCCAAAGATCTCCTGTCTTGGGTGTGTGTGGGGGGGAGGGGGGCTCCGACTTCAGGAATCGATTGTCGTTGCATGCTGGTACATATGGTGGCAAATACACGAGATGGTTAAGGGGGAATCGGTGGCAGCCCCCCTAAAATTGCTTTTGCAATCGAAGCTTTGACAATGAATTATGAAGTTTCATCTCACCCCAGTACACCGCATGAAATATATTGGACAAAACCTAGACCCAGATGCTACAAACTAAATACAGATGCTGCATTTCATGATAATGGTACGGGTGTAGTAGGGATTGTCCTGCGAAATAGCATTGGTGAAGCGGTTGCTGGTACAGCTTGTATATTTGACTCTACTCTTGATGCCACCTTGGCAGAAGCTTTGGCAATGTCAAATGGGATGGAGTTGCTCGAGAGGTTGGGGTGCACAAATATTATCATTGAATCTGACTCGCTAGAATTGATAAATGCATGCAATGGTGAGGTTGATTGTTCAGTCCATATTCTGCAACCTTGGTGGAATGCTTTGCAAAAGCCCAGACGATTGATGGTATCACTTTTGAGTTTTGTCCCAGGGAAGCTAATCAGGTGGCCCATCAGCTTGCAAAACATGCTTATGATAATCAGTTAGAGTTTAGCTGGGAGGGTGATCTACCATCCTTTTTATTGCCTTATGTTTTACACGATGTAACCCTGTTGACAAAGAAATAAATCACTGAGAGGCTTTTCCGCTCAAAAAAGAGAAAAAGAAACATAATAATAGTTAGAGGCCAAATTATGTTGAGAACTATGGATGAACTTATTCACCTTCATCGAGTCAATGGGGTGAAGCTTTTATCAGGGACATTTTTCTATAAGTAGACGCGGAAACGATCCTATGAATCCCCTTGAATAATCATCTGATAGAAAACTTCGTGGCTTGGCAGAAAATGAAACCATGGGAGCACCAATTCGGAGCTCGAACATCTCAAAAGGATGGGCAAGGGTCTTTAACGACTGACTGAGTTTGTGACACTGTTTTTTTA
Source organism: Triticum urartu (assembly GCF_003073215.2). Lineage (NCBI taxonomy): Eukaryota > Viridiplantae > Streptophyta > Magnoliopsida > Poales > Poaceae > Triticum > Triticum urartu. The sequence continues at coordinate 592,585,755 of NC_053026.1, forward strand.
GGGACATTGGCAAGGGCTCTGCCTTTTCATTAAGTAAGGGGTGAGGGTTACAAATACAAGGAAGGCAAAATAAGAAACAGAGGGGTCCGTTTGCAAGGCATTGACGGCTGTGCAGGTGGAAAAACTACATCTCTACATCTCTCGCGCTTCCAGGAGGAGGCTAGTGCTTTCTCTAATTGATCGAGAAGTCTGCAGCGCCGAAACCGTCTGCTGCTGGAAGATACATCCATTGCGTGCCTTCCAAATGTGCCAAGCAGTATAGGCCGCAGTGCCCATATCCATGCGACACAGATTGCTCCACCAGCCTAGAATCGAGGACTTGGATATGGCGGCTCTTGATGCAGGCTGAAAATTACTGGCAGATCGCATCCATACCTCTTTGGCGAAGGGGCATAACAAGAATAGGTGAGTGGCGCATTCTAGCGATTGATCACAAAGCGGACAGGCTGAATGGTTTGGCCAACCCCTGGCACTGAGCCGATCAGAAGTCCACAACCTATTTTGTAGCAGCAGCCAGATGAAGAATCTGACCCTGGGCTCGATCTTGAGTCGCCAGACATGATTTAGAACGGGAGTTTGGATACGGCCGAGGAATTGCACTGCATAGGCGGAGGAGGCGGAGTATTGACCGTTTGCCGTAAGGTTCCAACGTATGCCATCCGCGCGGTCCGAGAGCTGAGTGTTGGAGATCAGGTTCCATAGGGAGAGAAATTGGAGTAGCAGCTCAGTTGAGTTGATTCGATGGAGGCCTCTGATCCACCTGTCATTGTGCAGGGCGTCTTTGACCGAGAGGTTTTTCCTGAAGGCCAGCCTGTAGAGCTCGGGGAAGGAGTCTTTTGCCGCGGAGCCCATCAACCACCGGTCAGACCAAAATTTTGTGGCGCGCCGTCACCCAGCGTGATCGTGGTGCAGGCCGAGAAGAGCTGAAGATCGTCATAGCCACAGGGGGTCTCTGAACCACACCAAGGGCGATTGGGAGAAGTCCAAGCAAACCAAGGCCACCGCAGTCGGAGGGCACGACTGTAGGCTTTCAGATCTTTGATCCCCAATCCTCCGACCTCTCTAGGAGCACAGATTCGTTTCCAGTTCACTAAGCACTTTCCCCCATGGCATTCGTCGTCCCCACTCCAGAAGAAATTCCTCCTTAGTTTATCCAGCTTCTTGATGAACCAGCAATCCGGAGCAAAGATGGTGAGGAGGTATGTTGCCAGAGCAGTCAGAACCGTGTTCACCAGGATCAGCCTACCCGATCGATCCATCAACTTCCCTTTCCAAGGAGCCAACCTAGTGGCAGCTTTGTCGAGGACAGGTTGCAAATCAACTCTTCGCGGCTTGCGCACACTTAGCGGGAGTCCGAGGTATTTGCAGGGGAAAGGTTCGATGGATCCCCCAAAATCTCGCAGGGTGTCGAACAAGTCAATGTTGTTGCAGTGAACTGGGTAGGCAACGCATTTAGCCGGGTTGCATTTCAGACCAGAGGCTTCACCGAAGAGGGAGAGAATGTTTTGAAGAGCAGAGATTTCTGCCTGCGCCGGGTTGATGAAGACAGCGGCGTCGTCCGCATAAAGACTTGTCCTGAGCCTGGCATTTGGCACCAGAAGCGGGGACAAGACAGCAGCCGTTGTAGCAAGAGAGAGCATCCGATGAAGGGGCTCCATGGCGAGAATGAACAGCATCGGAGAGAGCGGATCCCCTTGCCTGAGCCCTTTCTTGTGGGTGAAAGGTGATCCCGGACACCCATTCAGCAGCACCCGAGAGGTAGAGGACGCAAGAAGGATAGAAATTAAGTCTCGCCAACGCTGCCCAAAGCCGAAAGCAGCTAGCACCTCCAGAAGGTAACCCCAGTGAATGGAGTCAAAAGCTTTAGCAATATTCAACTTTAAGAAAAGGAGATCGAGCTTGCGGCAGTGGGCTCTTCTGATGACATTCTGAACATAAAGGAAATTGTCCTGGATCGATCGTCCTTTAATGAAAGCACTCTGACAGTTGGAAATGAGGTGTTGCAACTCAGGGGCCAATCTGTTTGCCAAGATTTTGCAGACAATTTTTGCAATACTGTGCATGAGGTTGATCGGTCTGAAATCCTTGGCAGAGTTCGCTATGTCAGACTTCGGGATTAGGATTATGTTGGCAGAGTTTAGCAGATTCCAGTGGTCCACCCGGAGATGGAATAATTGGTTGATTGCTCTACAAACGTATCCATTGATGATGGCCTGGAACCTCTTAAAGAAGCTAGCAGTGAAACCATCTGGCCTCGACGCATGGTCGGAATGAAGACCAAACACGGCTGCCTTGATTTCCTGGAGGGAAAATGGCTCGTCCAGGTGTTGCAGCTGCGCTCTAGGCAGGTTTAGAGCAGCCCAGTTGAGACCAACAGTGCGCTGATGGGAGGAGCCCATGACGGAAGAGAAGTGTTGTAGCAGAATATCGGCCTTGCTCGCATGCTCAGAAACCATCCCTCAGCCCCTAGCAGACTAGGAATGTGGTTCTTCCTCCTACGCCCATTTGCCCGAAGATGGAACAGCTTAGTATTTGCATTGCTGACTTTAATTCTCAGGAGTCGAGCACGTTGCTTCCATCTGATTTTCTACAGAGTAGCCAGGCCAAGGAGTTTAGCTTTCAAAAGCCTCCTTAACTCCCATTCGGCCTCGGATAGAGGTCTGGCCTCCATGGCAATGTCCAACTAGAAGATCACCTTGTTTGCGATGTCGAAAGCAAGGTCAGCCGCGGTGCGTTTAGCTTTGCTCCAATTCTTCAGGGCCTTAGCAGTCCTGGCCAACTTGATATGCAGAACCCTGATGGCGTCAGTAGCCCGAAGATCCTTAAGCCAAGCCTCTTGGACAACCTCAGTAATGCCCTCTATCTTGTGCCAGGCCTCTTCAAATCTGAAACCCTTGAACCTTGGACGGACCATTCAAGAAAGCAGCAGCGGGCAGTGGTTAGAGATATCGGTGGAGGCAGACGTCAGTTGGTAGTTGGGGTACGCCTCCTCCCAAGCAGTGGAGGCCAGGACTCGATCAATCATGGTGAGTGTGGTTTGCTCCCTTTCATTCGACCGCGTGAAGCGACGACCATGCAGGTGAAACTCCCTGAGCTCAAGTTGAACGATAGTGTTTCTGAGCCTGCCCATGAGCTGAAGGTTCAGGTTGTCATTGCTTTTCTCACAAGCCCTGCAGATCATGTTAAAATCCCCAGCGACAAGCCATTTGTCCAACACCAGATCCTTGATTCGAACCAACTCATGCATCATCTCAATCTTGGCAGCTGAATCTTGAGGGCCGTAGACAATAGTAATAGACCAGGACATGCCATTGGAGCGGTCCGAGACGGTGGCCGAGATGAAATGTTCAGAAGATGCAGCCAGGTTATGCACAATCTCAAAATCAGCAGAACACGCAAGGAGAATGCCACCTCTAGATCCATCAGCTGGCAAAGCAAGGAAATTGTCACTGAATCTAGGCCCGAGCACCTCAGACACCAACTGGCTGTTCAACACTTGGAGCTTGGTTTCTTGGAGGCAGACCAAATTGCATCGTAGCCCCGCGATGTGCTTATACACAGCAGCTCTCCGAGCAGAGGAGCCCAAACCACGCACATTCCAGCAAATGAGGTTAATATTCATTGGGAAACCTAGTCAGACACAAAAGATACAGGGAGGGAGCAGGATGCAGGACTGGTACAAAGGCCGGGCAATCCAAACCGATCCGACCCTCCACTAACAGAACAATAACAGACCGGACTAACATGGAGCAGAGTAGGAACACAGAGGGCAGCGATGGGGCAGCATCAGGCCTGCATTGCCACACCCGGGCCAGAGGGAGCAGTCCCCGGGCGCTTGCTCATCTTCAGCTTGGCGCCCCCATCTTGAACCAGAGAGGTAACAGCCGCAATGAATTGGGCTGACATCGGTTGCTGGAATAGCTCCTTGTACCACCGCAGGACGTCGTCTGACGGGGCCTCGTCCACGGCAGGGACAAGACCATTCTTCTTGAGCAGAACCAGCCTGGCCTTCTCCATGGAGGGCAGCCCGCTGCTGGGCTTGGCAGCCGACCTCCCACTGTGCCGGCCAGCAGGTCCACCACCGCCCGCCGGAGGGGGCTTGGTCACCCTGGAGGGCGTGGTCATCGTCTTGGGTGCAACAGCAGGCGGGGGAAGCAGTGGCGGCTGCACCGGCACCGCGAACAACGCAAGAAAACTGGACACCACAGAGGAGGAGGGGGGAAGATCAACAGCAGCAGCCGACTCCGCAGGCAGATCGCGGGGCGCAGGGCAGACGAGAGGAAGCGTAGGACTAGATAGAGGAGGCGGCGAGCTGGGGGTGGTGGAGGCAGCGGAGGCGTCGAGCTGGAGGGTGGCGGCGTGGACTTGGGGAGTGGTGATGGCGGCAGGGACGGGATGGGGTGAGAGAGCGGCGGCGGGGAGGGGGGTGGAGGGGAGGGGAAAGAACACGGGGAGGGGGAAGACACCGCACAGGCGACTGAACGGCAAAGGCCGGTCCGTCCAGCAGGCCGCAACCCAGGACCCCAGCTATGGGGGGCGGCCCACAGGGAGGGGGCGCAATGGCCCAGTCTCGCACCAGGAGAGCCAGCCCCAACCCCAAGAGGGGCTCAGTGGCATCAGGGGTGGGGTCGAGAGGCAGCGGCCCGAGCCCTTCGACAGAGGCAGAGGCGACGAGCACGCCTGTCAGAGGGGCGTCCACCATAGGAGGGCCAATCGGAGACGAGGTAGTTGCGGGCGCAGAGGAAACACGAGAAGGAGTCGCGGGATCCCAAATTGCTTCGGTCAACCACTCGGTCGGCACGGTCACAGGCGCCGTGACCCGACCGACAAACGCCGTTGTCGGCGGAGCCCCTCCAGCACCGAGAGCAGAATGCCCGTGATCACGGCGCTCCACTCCGTTAGGGTTGCGTCGATGACGGAAGGAGGCAGCCGCCGAACCAGAGCCGCGGCGACGGCCGCCAAGCTCGTGGTCGCGTCCAGCCTCGCCGCCGGGGCGCCGCCGATCACCGCCTCCATGCCTGCTAGAGCCAGCACCGCCATGGCCGCCCCCTTGCCCCGCACCATCATCATCAGGGAACCGGAGTCTGGAGTGGGCCGGAACACGGGGGGGCGGTGGAGGCGGGAAATCGCCGTCCTCGAAGCCAAAGAACCAACGGTATCCCCACTTGGCCGGCCACTCCGGAGTCATATCCACCTCCGAAGGAAGCCCGCTGATGTCGCTGTGGTCGCTGTAGTTGTTGTCGGAGCTAGTGGCGGGCGGGGAGGAGAAGTCGATCACGTAGTCGAGGTGGATGAGCACATCATGGCTAAGCAAAGGCACCTAGCCCCAGTGCTCCGGGACCTCCTCAAACATGCGATCTCCGGGTAGTGCATGTCCGGCGAGGCAATCTCGTGGGGCTCCTCAAGCTCCGGACGCCGTCTGGTGCGAAGCTTCTCGACATTCGCCATCCACACCCAAAGGCAGAAGCAGCCGGTCTCCTCCTCGAAGCGAACCTCGTTGTCGATGGAGTCAAGGATGGACGCCGGGTCGAACAGGTTGCGAACGGATTCCAGATCCCACGCATGCTTGGGTACATTCTCCAAGAAGACCCGAATCTTGTACCGGAGCTTCGAGGGGGTAGCACGCCGGAAGCGACTCCAGGGGGCGAGCATGAAGGAGACTCGCCCGATGGTGAGGGCCCCCTGGTGTTGGATGGCGGCGTTCCGCACATTGTGGTCGGCGAAGACGAGCAGGTACTCCCCTGGCGCATGCACGAACACCTCAATGGCCTCCTCCAAGACACGGAAGTGCCTGGTCATCGCGAACTTGACCTCCGTCGGGAGCAGGGAGGAGGGATCCCCGATCACGGTGGCCACCACACCACGGCGCACAAGGGCCCGCTCGACGTCAACCACAGCGGCCGTGCGCCTGGCCACGGCGACAACCGTGCCACGGCAAGCAGAGACGTCGGCGGTCGGGGCTTCCATGGCGGGCGGGCGCGCAGCGGAGGAGGGGCGCCCAGAAGACGGGGGCGGCAGCACGGGGCGCAATGGCGCCGAGGAAGGCGGCGACTGGTAGGGGGGAGGGGGTTGGCAACGGCGGGGCGAGCGTGGATGGGGCAAGGGCGCGAGGGCGGCTCGGAGCGGGGCGGATCTGACTGGAGGAGTGGGGGAGAGCGGAGGGGCACCAGCGGGCGCGGTGGCCGACGGCATCGCACAGGAGGCAGCAGGTGAGGTTGCGGCACTCAGCTATGCGGTGGCGTGGATCGCGACAGTTGAAACACTTGCCCCAGCATTTGCGAATCAGCAGCTCTTTAAAGCAGGAAGGGCGCGGCGGGGGAGGGCGGCGAGGAGAACGCGCCTTCTGCACAGGGCGACCGCCCTTGCCAACCACCGTCCACCCACCATCATCAATACCTGACGAAGCATTGAAGAGGGAGTAATCGTGGGGCACAACGATGGTGGACTGCAGACGCGGGCGCGGAGGCACCGCGGCCGCAGCATGGGCGCTCGTCCCATCGGCAGCAGCAGCCGCGTCACATCCAGAAGCGGGGGCCACAAGCGCGTCCCTGAAGGAAACAGGCCTAGGGGGGAGGGGGCGGCCAGCAGGGGGTTGGCCATGGCTGGGGAGGGGCCGGAGCCGCCGCCTCCGGCGGCGCGGGACGGGGGACGGGGCGGACCTGAGCTAGCGGGAGCATGAGTACTACTGCTGGCGATAGAGTATAGTTGTCTATAATAATTCATCATGATTTGTGACACTGTGAAAACTATAAGTCCCCCTAGGAAGATCAAAATAGCTGTATGGAGAGTGCTCCATTGTGTTGTTCCTGGGATGACAATGCTCCTAGGCATAGATCTGTTTCATCTCAATGCCCAGTGTGTCGTGCTTGAGCTGAGGACATTCCGCATTTACTCTTCACACGTCATCGAGCTTTCGAGGTATGGAAATCTACTGGCCTTCATGAGGTTATTTTGCAGTCTCTATTTATCGACATATAAGGATCGGTTGTCCTTGAAGATTTATTGCAAAGTGCGTGCGAAAAAATCACCTACTCTCAGACAGTTAGGGCACATGATATATTTGGTGGCAGCGGCATAAGTTAGTGAAAGGAGAGCATATGCCAGCGACATCCAGAACGACATTTGGTATTCAAGCTTATGTCTAACTACGGGTCAGCTACTCCTTCGGCACGGCCACATGAAATACAGTGAACGAAACCAACACACTGTACCTTTTTTTTAAAGACTAAAGACTTGCCATTTTCATTAATTAAGAAAGAAGGTTTTTACAATGGCCCACAAATCAAGGATACAAAAAGAAATACTCTCACGACATTACAAACTCAGGCCTCCTTTGGTTTGTAGGATTTTTCTAGGAATTCTATAAGATACGATTTGCAAAGGAAAAATTCATTTGAAGCCCTTTGATTTATAGGAATGGATTCCTAATTCTATGTAGGATAGGAATCAATCCTTCACATTTTGAAAAAAAAAATGTAGCCTAGACTCAATAAAAATCTTATCCTATGCACCAAATGGCATCTCTTTCTCTATAGGAATTGACATGCATATCATCTCACTTCCTATAATTTTTCTATTCCTATATAATTCCTATTCTATGAACCAAAAAAGGTCTCAAGTGTGCAGCTCCTGCGCCCAAAGTCAGGACTCCTCCTTGATCTTCATCACAATCACCGTCGTGGGGGCCGGGCACTGTAGTTGCGAAATATCGGGGGAGACTTGTGTGAGATATCACTTCAATTTTTGAGCTGATTTTTTTCCGGAGTTGTAGACATACCCCACATGAATATTGTCAAATAATAGCAATTTTTTTTAAAATGTCTAAATATGAATATTTAGGATTGACCTCACGATCTCACCTAATGTGAAATCTCATACAAGTCTCCCCTGCTAAATACTCTGGCCTTTCTGCTTTGGTCCGCCGTACTAGTTCTCGTATCTCCTTTCTACTTCTCTCGATCCACTCTCTACCGTAGAAATGCACAAATCCTATCCATATCCACACCATTTAACAGTACCTCCCCCTAAGCACGTGTGCCCAGCTGGGTCTCTATATCTTCTTCTGTTATCATGAAACCGAATCCCACCGGTATGAGAGAACAAAGAAGCAGTGCCGTCATCTTGTAGGGGTCCTGCACATCAGGATTCGAGTTGAAATATCGCGCCATGAATATCCAAGCCATCATAGCGATACTCATCGCAGTCATGAAACACTGCAAAACTATATATTTTTTTTTTGAAAAAAAGGTTTTCCTGGCCTCTGCATCAGAATGATGCATACGGTCATCTTATTAACTAGAAAAAGGCAAAAGTGCCAACAAGGTTCCACAGTCTCCAGCTATACAAAAAACAAAAAAGAAAAAGAAAAATGCAGCTCACACAGAGCTGCAGACGGCTAGATATACAAACTAGCCCCAAAAAAATGCCACAACCGGCTGGCTAACAATAGATAGGGAAACTAATTGCCTATCCTATTACATGACCGCCATCCAAACCGGTTGAAGATATCCCGAGCGACCATCTCTCAACGGATAGATCCAGTAACCAAATGCTCCCTGGCCTCCATCGGAGTGAGTAGCGACTACGAACAGATCAGTGCCGTAGCTCGGAAAATAACCTGCAAAAAATGAATCCGTGATGTTCTGTTAAAAACCAAATCATTTCTGCAATTTCAGATAGTCCATAGCAAAGCGCAAACTCCAACCCGAATATGTCTTGCGAGAACAGACTCAACCCCATTAAGCCATGTCCCAAATAAAGCATTGACAGAAGTCGGCGGAGTAAGATTAAAAGCAATATGGATCGTCCGCCAAAGAACTCTAGCCAACGGGCAATCAAAGAATAAATGCTTAATCGTCTCATCCCGATCACAGAAACTACACCTAGTAGGTCCTGTCCAATTGCGTTTAATCAAGTTGTCCTTTGTTAAAATAACTTGTTTATGGACAAACCACATAAACACTTTAATTTTTAAAGGCACCTTGACAGCCCAAACACACTTGGAAGTTGGAATAGCAGTCGAATTAATAACATCAATATACATTGATTTAACTGTAAATACTCCAGAACTAGTCAACTTCCAACGCAATATATCGGGTTGGTGAGAAAGTTGGACCTCCATCAGTCTCCTAACTAGATGAAGTCATTCTTCCCAGCGATTGCCCGCTAGCGACCGTCGAAACTGAATATTGAGGGGGGTAGATTGGAATACCGTTGCCACGAACACCTCACGTCGTTGAGCAATCCGATATAAAGACGGATATTGAATGGCTAAAGGTGATTCACCAAGCCAAGTATCCTCCCAGAAACAGGTACTTGTACCGTTTCCAATAACAAATCTCGTCCTATTGAATATAGATTGTTTGACTTTCATTAGTCCTTTCCAGAAAGGCGAATCGGTCGGCCTGACTGCGACCTGGGACAATGTTTTAGTTTGGAGGTACTTGTTGCGGAGGATCTGCGCCCACATGTCCTCGGTCCCGGAAGACAGCTTCCACAACCACTTACTAAGAAGACATCTGTTCTTGACTTCAAGATTTTCAATACCAAGACCCCCTTGGTCTTTCGGTCTACAGATGATGTCCCATTTAGCAAGCCGGTATTTTCTTTTAAGTTCATCACCCTGCCAAAAGAAACGCGACCGATAGAAGTCCAGTCGTTTCCTAACACCAACTGGGACCTCAAAGAAAGATAAGAGAAACATAGGCATACTCGTGAGCACCGAATTAATCAATATCAAACGGCCTCCGTATGACATGAGCTTACCCTTCCAACAGCTCAGTTTTTTCTCAAATCGATCCTCGATGCACTTCCATTCTCTGTTTGTTAGCCTACGATGGTGAATCGGGATACCAAGGTAAGAGAGGGGTAAACTCCCCAACTCGCACCCAAACAATTGCCTATAGGACTCCTGGTCGTCTTTGGCTCTACCAAAGCAGAACAATTCGCTCTTATGGAAGTTAATCTTTAACCCGGTCAATTGTTCAAACAGGCATAACACAAGCTTCATATTTCTCGTCTTGGCCAAATCATGCTCCATAAAGATGATTGTATCATCGGCGTACTGAAGGATGGAAACACCTCCCTCAACAAGATGAGGAACCAATCCACCCACTTGACCATTCTCCTTAGCCCGGCCTATCAAAATTGCTAACATATCCACCACAATGTTAAACAGGATAGGGGACATCGGATCTCCTTGTCTTAGGCCTTTATGTGTCTGGAAATAATGACCTATGTCGTCATTCACTTTAATTCCCACACTCCCTTTTTGCGTAAATGATTCGACCTGTCGGCGTCAGGCTTCATCAAAACTTTTCATACGCAATGTCTGTTGGAGGAATGACCACTTAACCTTATCGTACGCTTTTTCGAAATCCATCTTAAAAATTACTCCATCTAATTTTTTGGAATGGATTTCATGGAGCGTTTCATGAAAGACAACCATCCCTTCAAGGATGTTCCTGTCCGGCATGAAAGCGGTTTGGGAGTTGGGGATATACACAGCGAGGTTGTAAAGCAAGCACGACAAATACAGATAGCTACAGAAAACCATGGACTGTGATGCGTGGTTAAAGAAGTATAAATGCACGAGCGGAGGATCAAACATCTGAGTTTTCTATCAATGATCTGATAGATTATTACGGAGGAAGCATGTTATATAGGAAGATAAATCCAGAGGGGCAAAAGGAAGGCTGTAAAATCAGGTTCAGTTATCGGAGATTGCATCCATCTGCGTGGACACTCGAGTGAGAAAGGGCCAGTTAAACAACTATAGTTAGCCTATCACCCTTCTTCTCTCGATCCCATCTCTACTGTAGAAACGCACGGGCCTAGACAGTGCCTCCCCTTGAGCACGTACGTGTGTCCTAGTCCTAGGTCTCTGCATCTTCTTGTGTTATCATGAAACCGAGTCCAACTGGTATGAGAGCAAAAACGATAGTCCCATCATGATATAGGGATCCTGCACATCAGGATCCGAACTGAAATATCGCCTCACGAATATCCAAGCCATCATTGCGATGCTCATCGCGGCCGTGAAACACTGCAACATCATATACACAGCGAGGTTGTAAGCAAGCACAACAAATACAGATAGCTACCGAAGTCCATGGTCTGATGCGTAGTTGAAGGATTGAATGCACGAGCGAATGATAGATACAGAAATCCATGGATTGATGCATGATTAGTAAAGAACTAAATGCACGAGCGGGGAATCAATCATCTGAGTTTTCTATCTATGATCTGATAGGTTATTACGGAGGAAGCACGTTATATAGGAAGAATTCAGAGAGGCAAAAGGAAGGCTGTGAAAGAAAAGGGATAATTTAGAGGGGGCAGTGGAAGGATAACTGGAAGGGGCCAAGGGGGTCTGGTCCGTCTAGTGCGTACCCTAGTGAAGATCTTGAAGTATTTCCAGACTGTGGGGTTGGGCGGTGGCCGTTGACGGAGGCGGACCCCTTCTTCCATCCGCCGGATCTGCTCATCGTACAGCAACGGTCGGTGAGGGCCAGCGGGTCGAGGCTGGCTCCCGTCAAAGGAGGGTATGTAGAAGCCACCGTGGCCGCCGAAGAACCAGTATCCCATCGACGGAACACGCCGGGCGGCCGGCTAGAGCAGATCGATCCCGGCCGGTGAAGTCTAAGGCGCGACAACGGACGGCGGGAGCAACTAGTTAACGACGCTTTTTCGGGAGCCTCGCAACGATCAGCGCCATTTGGCGCGCTCTCAACCATTCGCCACGTATCGCGCTCTCGACACTTTTTTTGGATTTTATTTTTTTTTATTTTTTCGCACGCGTTTTCGGCTTTTTAAACGATTTTTTTTTTAGTTTTTTTTACGCTTTGGTTTTTCTCCAGTCTTTCTTAGTTTTTTGATAAAAAAAAATTCGAAAAAAAAATTTCCCACGAAAAAACGCGTTTTCTTTTTTTCCTTTCGCGAAAGTCACGGTTTTTCTTCCGCGAGAGGCACGGTTGTGCTTTATCGAGAGTCACGGCCGTGCCTTTCGAAAACGAAAAAAAACGTGTTTTCTGTTTTTTTATCTTTCGCGAGAGTCACGATTTTACTTCCGCGAGAGGCACGGTTGTGCTTTCGCGAGAGTCACGGCCGTGCCTCTCGGAAAGGGAAAAACAAAACGCGTTTTCTATTTTATTTTCTTTCGTGAGAGTCACGGTTTTGTTTCCGGGAGAGGCACGGTTGTGCTTACGTGAAAGTCACGGCCGTGCCTCTCGGAAAGGGGAAAAAATACGCGTTTTCTTTTTTTTTTCTTTCGCGAGAGTCACGGTTTTGCTTTCACGAGAGGCACGGTTGTGCTTTCGCGAGAGTCACGGCCGTGCCTCTCGGAAACGAAAAAAAACGTGTTTTCTGTTTTTTTTTCTTCCACAAGAGTCACGGTTTTGCTTCCACGAGAGGTACGGTTGTGATTTTGCGAGAGGCACGGGCGTGGCTCTTTCGGAAAGGGAAAAAAACCGTGCTCCCGGTTCGGTTTTTTCGCTCAGTTTTCTTTATCCGGTTTTTTCGTAAAAAAAAAGTTCATCAAAATCTATCAACGTGGGATCTAGTTTTTAAGATCTCGACGCGAGGAATCCAATGATGAAAACGGTTCAAAATTTGGACGCACGATTTAAGAGATAAAACGTTTTGAATAAATGAATCTATGAAAAAAAGAAAACTCTCAGGTTGCGACAAATGGCGCGTTGTATATGCGCCACTTGTCGTGACCTGAGAAAATGAAGTATTCTTTGCAACAAGTATCCTTTAATTAGTGATTTCGACGAACGGAGTGGGGATTGTTCTTCTTTTTAGGGAAACTTACGCGGGCCGTAACTCTGCTCGACACAAGGCCAGCGCCCCTTTGTTTCCTCGTAGGTAAACGTGGAAAGTTCTTCTAAGAAAAAAGGTAAACGTGGAAAGTCGGGGAAAAAAAAGTAAACGTAGGAAGCGGCGGTGAGAGCAATGCTAATAACAAAGCCCGTTGCTGGCTCTATAGCGATTCCAGGTCATCTAAAGCCTTCACAAAAGTCGACTTTTTTATGTACTCCTTCTATATCCATTTTCGAGACAAATAATTCCGAACGAAGAGAGTAGTAAATTGACTATAGACCGGCTGCTGCATTTAGTGTATTCATGGGGAGGATGGCATGGAAAGACACATTATTGGGAGGGACGAGCCAGCGCTTCGTTTTTCTTCTTCACATGGGCTGCATGCAAGCCTTTTCTCTTGGTTGCAGTGCTGCAGCCGGGCGATACATTTAGGTGATAACATCATATTTATGTAGGCAAAATAAATGATGTGGCATGTAATTAATAAAGAAAGAGAGGCATGTGGTAACATAGCTAGTTACTGTAACATCACACATATCAAGAAAAGATGAGTCTACAACCTAATAAATGAAGTGATGCATGACACAACACATATGTTACTACCCACTGTTGAGATGGTAACATAGACTAGTAACATATGCATGTTACTACTCTAAGTTACTCCCCATTGTGACTAGTCTTAGTGTCGGCTACCTCTCTCTCCTCCTTTCTCTCTCTTCCACGTAGGATTTTGATGACATGGCAAATGCTATAGCCTACTGATTAGGACTTATTAGACTTGCTCTGAATAGATGATTGCCATTCCTTCGGAGCGGACATTCCCTCGGGGCAACTCCAACCCGATTCATCAAATCGCTTGTAAATGTTTGGACTATGTTGTTCGGACACATTTTTTAAGGGTGCTTGAACACATTTTAGTGATTCAACGTTGTGCATCAGACGCCTGCTGCCCAGTTCGGATGTAGCAACATTGCAAACAAAAGAATATGGAGGACGATGTGGCGGCGGTCGGTGGCCCTAGGCGACAGGGGAAGCTCACGCCGCCGCCCAAGATCAAACAGGTGAAGCCTGGGTTGTGGGCTGTGACGGCGGCGGTGGGGCCTTCTCCCTCGCGCGGCAGCGGCGACGCGGTCACGACGGTGACTCGGCGGAAGGAGCGGTGGGATCCCCGCGGTGTACATGGTGCGGCGACAGCGGAGGCGCCGCCACTCTTCGACGTAGGCGCCCCTATGGCGGCGGTTGGGATCGCAGGTCTTATCGAGCCCAGATGGGATTGGGCGGGCCGGTGAATCTGGTTCACGGTGACAGCCAAGCACGGTGGGCCTGACGGCGCCGGCTGCTTAGGCACCGCGGTGGTGCCGTGACCGGTCGGCCGGTCAGGCAGTGGCGGCGTAAATCTGCTTCATCGAGTCCCCGACAGAGATGGCGGTGGTCCGTGCACAAGATGCTGGATGGAGGCTCTCCGAATAGATTTGGGTGGAAACCTGCTCTCGGTTAGCTACCAAGGTCGGCGTTGGCGGCGCTCTTCTGTGTCGTTCCCTTCTTGAAGGCATCGCTGTGGTGAAATTCCAGACCACTATCTACTACCCCCGGGAAAAACACTAGATCAGTAGAACAGATGATGGCGGCGCTCTTGTGTCGTTCCTCCTTTGGGGGCTTCATTCTTGGAGGTGTACACGGGCTCGAGGGACCAGTGGACGACATCTTTGGTGGAGCGGTGCTTCATCCTACACATTGATGGCGGCATGGCGCTGTGGAGACTCGGCGTCCGATGTGCGTAGATGAACTCGCGCAGGAGGATGACACTGTCTGGCGTCGATGGTAGAGAGGCCTGGCAAGGTCGATGCATCAGTATCTGCTCTGAAGATGGATCGATGAAAGACGATGGTGACGGCCCTTGCAGCGTGCGTACGCGGTGCTCGCTGAGAGTGCGCGGGACCGGTGTGTGCCCCAGTACCTGGCATTGCAGCTTCGTTGGGGCTTCCGGCTTTAGATGTTAGGCTTTGGTGCGACGTCTGTTTGGTATTCAACTCAGACAATCGGCACCCCTTCATCAACTGGTTAGGAGTAGCGATAGATGTTGCCAAGATGATGGCTTTAGACTTACTAATGTATTACTTTGTAAGGTCTTTGTGAATAATTAATAAAATGTTGCATGGATCACCCAGATCAGGAGGCCGGGGGTCATCCTCCTTTTCAGAAAAATGTGGCGGCAGCTGGTCACCCAGCACCTCCTCCGCCAAAGCATGTCGCTTGGCTAGTGTCGGTCATTCAATCACCTCTCGAGCCCCTGCAACTGCATCCTCCATACTACTACGCCGCCCAACAGCCCGGTCTGCGGCAGTAGTTCACGTCCACCATCACCGTTGGCCATGAAGTGTCGCTCAGCATTGAGCTCAAAGTCGGCTAGACCTTCACGAAGCTTCAATAGTAGTCGTCGATACTTGTCTATTCGCGAATGCCGGTTGTGTCTCCCTCGCCCTTCGGTGCCCAGTCTCTATTTGCCGAAATTTCTCAACCGGGCACGACAATGGATGTGGAGGAGGAACTGATGAACATCATCCATGAAAACGGCGGCCACAAAGACAAGTAGGTGGATGACTCCTGGCCAGAGCCGGACAACCAACGGATGCGCACCCATATGTCAGAGAACCAACATACGCAGACCGACCAATAGCTGGACGGTGATCTGGACGACTTCTGGTCGTCGGATGCCAACCAAAGAAGAGGGGAGAAAATTTTAACATGAAAGATGTGTTGGGGAACACAGTATTTCAAAAATTTTGTCTAGGATCACGCAAGATCTATCTAGGAGATACATAGCAACGAGACGGGGAGAGTGTGTCTACGTACCCTCGTAGACCGAAAGCGAAAGCATTTAGTAACGCGGTTGATGTAGTCGAACGTCTTCGCTATCCAACCGATCCAAGTACCGAACGCATGGCACCTCGGCGATCAGCACACGTTCAGCTCGATGACGTCCCTCGAACTCTTGATCCAGTTTAGGCCGAGGGAGAGTTCTGTCAGCACGACGGTGTGGCAACGGTGATGATGAAGTTACCGACGCAGGGCTTTGCCTAAGCACTATGACGATATGACCGAGGTGTGTAACTATGGAGGAGGGCACCGCACACGGCTAAAAAAATCAACTTGTGTGTCTTTGGGGTGCCCCCTCCCCACGTATATAAAGGGGGGAGGATAGGAGGCCGACCCTAGGAGGGGGCGCGCCATGGGGGGATTCCTACTTGGACTCCTAGTCCAAGTAGGATTCGGTCCCCCTTTCCTAGTCCAAGTAGGAGAAGAAGGGACAGAGGAGAGAAGAGAAGGAAGGAGGGGGGCGCCACCCCCTCCCCTTGTCCAATTCGGACTGGGCAAGGGGGAGGGCCGCGCCACCTCTGGCCGGCCCTCTCTCTTCTACACTAAGGCCCATTGTGGCCCATTAATCCCTCGGGGGGTTCTCGTAACCCCCCGGTACTCCGGAAAATGCCCGAACCTATCTGAAACCATTCTGTTGTCCAAACATAACCTTCCAATATATCAATCTTTATGTCTCAACCATTTCGAGACTCCTCGTCATGTCTGTGATCTCATCCGGGACTCTGAACAAACTTCGGTTCATCAAAACACGAAACGCATAATACAAATCGTCATCGAACATTAAGCGTGCGGACCCTACGGGTTCGAGAGCTATGTAGACATGACCGAGACACATCTCCGGTCAATAACCAATAGCGGAACCTGGATGATCATATTGGCTCCTATATATCCTACGAAGATCTTTATCGGTCAAACCGCATAACAACATACGTTGTTCCCTTTATCATCGGTATGTTACTTGCCCGAGATCCGATCGTTGGTCTGATCATACCTAGTTCAATCTCGTCACTGGCAAATCTCTTTACTCGTTCCGTAATGCATCATCTTGTGGCTAACTCATTAGACACATTGCTTGCAAGGCTCATAGTGATGTGCATTGCCGAGAGGGCCCAGAGATACCTCTCCAATACACGGAGTGACAAATCCTAATCTTGATCTATGTCAAGTCAACAAACACCATCGGGGACACCCGTAGAGCATCTTTATAATCCAGTTATGTTGTGACGTTTGATAGCACACAAGGTGTTCCTCCGATATTCGGGAGTTGCATAATCTCATAGTCTGAGGAACATGTATAAGTCAAAAACTAAACGACCATTATGCTAAGCTAACTGATGGGTCTTGTACATCACATCATTCTCTAATGATGTGATCTCATTCATCAAATGACAACACATGTCTATGGCTAGGAAACTTAACCATCTTTGATTAACGAGCTAGTCAAGTAGAGGCATACTAGGGACACTCTGTTTGTCTATGTGTTCACACATGTACTAAGTTTCCGGTTAATACAATTCTAGCACGAATAATAAACATTTATCTTGATATAAGGAAATATAAATAACAACTTTATTATTGCCTCTAGGGCATATTTTCTTCAGTCTCCCACTTGCACTAGAGTCAATAATCTAGATTACATAGTAATGATTCTAATACCCATGGAGCCTTGGTGCTGATCATGTTTTGCTCATGAGAGAGGCTTAGTCAACGGTTCTGCAACATTCAGATCTGTATGTATCTTGCAAATCTCTATGTCTCCCTCCTTGACTTGATCGCGGATGGAATTGAAGCGTCTCTTGATGTGCTTGGTTCTCTTGTGAAATCTGGATTCCTTTGCCAAGGCAATTGCACCAGTATTGTCACAAAAGATTTTCATTGGACCCAATGCACTAGGTATTACACCTAGATCGGATATGAACTCATTCATTTGTTGCTTCTGAAGCAGCTATGTGATACGTCCATTTTGCATCAAGCTTTTATATCGATATTTATTGCATTATGGGTTGTTATTACACATTATGTCACAATACTTATGCCTATTCTCTCTTATTTTACAAGGTTTACATAAAGAGGGAGAATGCCGGCAGCTGGGATTCTGGGTTGGAAAAGGAGCAAATATTAGAGAACTATTCCGCACAGCTCCAAAAGTCCTGAAACTTCACGGAATTCATTTTCAGAATATATAAAAAATACTGAGAGCAAGAAGTTCACCAGGGGGGCCACACCCTGCCCACGGGGGTGGGGGGCGCGCCCTACCCCCTGGGCGCGCTCCCTACCTCGTGGGCCCCCTGGTGGCCCTCCGATGCCCATCTTCTGCTATATGGAGTCTTTCGATGAGGAAAAAATCATAAGCCATCTTTCCGGACGAGACTCCGCCGCCACGAGGCGGAACCTTGGCGGAACCAATCTAGGGCTCTGGCGGAGCTGTTCTGCTGGGGACACTTCCCTCCGGGAGGGGGAAATCATCACCATCGTCATCATCAACGCTCCTCTCATCAGGAGAGGGCAATCTCCATCAACATCTTCACCAGCACCATCTCCTCTCAAAGCGCACCCAAGCACCGAACGCGAATCATATGAACGTGATGAAAACTAGCTTGGCGATATTCCCATGTGTCCTCGGGAGCGCTTTACATCATATAAGAGTTTGTCCAGGCTTGTCCTTTGCTACAAAAAGGATTGGGCCACCTTGCTGCACTTTATTTACTTTTGTTACTTGTTGCTCGTTACCAATTATCTTATCACAAAACTATCTGTTACCTATAATTTCAGTGCTTGCAGAGAATACCTTGCTGAAAACCGCTTATCATTTCCTTCTGCTCCTCGTTGGGTTCGACACTCTTACTTATCAAAAGGACTACGATAGATCCCCTATGCTTGTGGGTCATCAAGACTCTTTTCTGGCGTCGTTGCCGGGGAGTGAAGCGCTTTTGGTAGGTGGAATTTGATAAGAAAAAAATTTATATAGTGTGCTGAAATTTACTGTCACTTGTTACTATGGAAAGTAATCCTCTGAGGGGCTTGTTCGGGGTATCTTCACCCCGACCAGTAGAGCAAAGAGTTGCTCCTCAACCTACTGAACCTACTGAAAATGAAAATATCTGCTTTGAAATTCCTTCGGGTATGTTAGAAAAACTGCTAGCTAATCCTTTTACAGGAGATGGAACAAAGCATCCTGATGAGCACCTAATATATGTGGATGAAGTTTGTGGATTATTTAAGCTTGCAGGTGTGTCTGGAGATGTTATTAAGAAGAAGGTATTTCCTTTATCTTTGAAGGGAGATGCATTGACATGGTATAGGCTATGTGATGATACGGGGTCATGGAACTACAAACGATTGAAATTGGAATTTCATCAGAGGTTTTATCCTATGCATCTTGTTCATCGTGATCGCAATTATATATATAATTTCTGGCCTCGCGAAGGAGAAAGCATCGCTCAAGCTTGGGGGAGGCTTAAATCAATGTTATATTCATGCCCCAATCATGAGCTCTCAAAATAAATGATTATTCAAAATAATTATGCTCGGCTTTCTGATAGCAATCGCATCATGCTCGATACTTCTTGTGCTGGCTCTTTTATGATGAAGACTATTGAATTCAAATAGGATTTATTGGAAAGAATTAAACGCAACTCTAAAGATTGGGACCTACTTGAATCTTCGGAGTGGCACTAAATGTATCTTCGGAGCATCGTTGGGTTGCGTCCTGCTAGTTTGCACATCTTTGCTTTGATCTATTTGTGAGCTGGCATGTTTGCCTATCTGGCTATGTATCATGTCTAGATCTGCCTAAAAACTATGTAATAGGGCAGCTTAAAACCTGGCTTTCTTCTGTGGCAACTACTCTCCAGTTGCCGCCGAGCGCTGTTAACAGTTTATGTTGGTGGCTTTGCTTTGGCTTTATAAAAAGTTGGGGCGGGGGAAACCCCTTTTGGTTCAAAAAGGGCATTTGTGTGAAAAAAGGTAATAAAAAGACAACGAGACGTAAGAAAAAGTTATTTCTATACAATAAAAATGTACTTGTAGCAATGCCATAAGAAACCCGACACCTCGTATATAAAGAAGACACTTATGCCAAAGGGTTTGTGGTTGCCATCATGCGTGCGTAGCTACCATCATGTATAGAAAATCGCCTCTCTAAACAACAAACTCGTACATTACAAACTCATTTGAACAAGATCCAAAAGATTCAAACTACTGGTACCAGAAGACACTGTGCCACTATGATACTATGATCTGGTGATCCTAGCCTTGGTCACGGCTATTGTGACTAGGTTACTTCTATTGCAATGACTATCCTATGACTACTGATCTAACACTTCTTCCTCAGGCTCATCTTCATCTGTGATGACGTAATTGACACATTTGTTCACTCCTCTTGATAAGTCTGGCTTCTCGTAGAAGAACTTTGCATCTGCTTCGGGGTCCTCAGGGTTCTCCTTCGTAGGGACTCTAAAGGGATTAATGTACAAGGGATGAGTACAGGAGGTACTCAACAAGTTCATAGATATCGTGAGGTGGAGATGCACTGTAGCTACTACTGATTCCAAATAGGTCTCGGCAATGATTTTGGAAAATATCTGTAGCATCAAGTTTTACTTAAAACATTTAGTCATCAGACTTCACGGTTGTTAGAATCTCCGATAGACTCCTTTCACGCCGCGCTCACGGATCTTTCCCAGATCAGGGAGTAACAAGTCACAATTTAATACACTCTGCACAGGTGTGTTATTTTACCCACGGGCGATTAACTTAGCCCTATGCAAGGGTAGCGATCCCATCACACATTCTGGTAGTGTGAGGCGTGCTAAGATCCGAGTCCTTCCACCCTTCTATGTCAACTCTATGTGTTCTTGATTTTGTTACTTATTCTTACCTAGAGGGATTAGATTAACTATAATAAAGGTATATGCTGAGTAAAATATCGGAACACACAGTGAGAATTGTTCAAAGAATTTGCTGTTTTTAGCCATTGAATATCGGAACACACATTCGTTAAGGCTGGGTAGGTCGGCGGCTGCGTGAGGAAGAAAAACGAGATGGTGCAGGTGAACGGAGCACAATCTGTTTTTGGCCATTGAATGAGGATCCAACGGTGCTGAATGAAAGTAACGGATCCAACTCTGCGTTTTTGCACTAATGTACAGCAGCATGAGCTGTGCCTTTCACCTCTTGTGGTGCCTATATCCTGGGCAACTCCACTCTTGAACTTGATTTGCTACAGCTGTTCTCTCCATGTACTGTTCCTTTTGTCTCTTATACTGTACATTTGGTTACTTAATGTTCATTACTTGGCTATGTTGGATTTCCTTTGGAACTTTCTATTTAAGGATATTTGGACCAGTACCAAGTAGTCCTAAGTGCCAGCTCATATAGTAATGCATTTCCCTTTGGAAAATGCAACATTTTAACTATAACACAATTCCTTTTGTTTGTTGTTTGTTTTGTAGGTCTTGATCAAGAAGTAAAGAGGATCGGAAGAAGAAGAAGAACTACTCCAGTTTAGGTTTAGTTCTAGGGGTTACATTTCTTTTCTTCTTTTACTTTTTGATCTATGTAAATCCATTAGTAAAGATTCCTGTTTCTAATTATAATGTATATTCTGTGTGATCACTTTGTAATTGTTTGATCCTCAATAAAATGTATTGTTTCTTTATCCATTTCATTTTGTTATTAACAAACTTGTAATTAAGTTTGTATTTTTTGTTTATTATAATAAAGTTGGAATCTTATTCATTTATTCTTAATTATTTAAATGCACTTCCATTTCATATATGAAATGTACTTATGCACTTAACTCCTTTTTATTTCACCTATTTGAATTGTGACCCAAATACTTAAAAAATGAGCAAAGGTCATGCCCGAATTTAGCAATGCTCTCCTGGGTCTCAGTTGACTAAGACATAGCTGTCTGAGTCAAGTGATACTAGTATATAAGAAGAAGAAGAAGAAAAGAAAGTAAAAAGAATTCTTTTTTACGAATCTCCGTGCAAGATGAAAGGAATATATCATCGACTGAAACATAACGAAGTCTTACTGCGACTTAGCAAAACTGCTAGCATATTTACAACTTTCCTTTATTTGGACAGCATAAGGATGTGAAGGCATACATGAAGGAGCATATATGTATTAAAGCCCTCTCTCGGCACATCTATTTTTCTTTGATTGCATGGCACGGGCCGGAATATGTCTTCACTTGTAAGCATGGATGTAATCATGGAAATAGAAGTTCTTCTGGATGAAGCTCGCCAGCCAGCGGGACGCCCCGAAGCACAGCACGGCCAAGGACACGACGGCGGCTCTCTGCACGACCGACGTCACCAGCGTCCCCTTGGCGACGGCGAGGAACCCGACGACCGCAACCGACGCGAACTGCAGGGCGACCTCCAGCGCCTTCATGGCCTTCAACGCCGCGCTGCAGCTCCTGCACTGCGCCACGTGCGACCAGTACCTGCGGACAACATCAACGCTGTTATGATCGGAATTATCAGGCGTTTCAAGCTCCAGCTTGTCGTGGCACCTCTCCATGAGCTTGTCTTTGGTTGGAGTCACCGGCAGCTGATCGGCTGTGGGGACGGCCCAGCCGACCTGGCTCTTGCAGTGCTTTCTGAACCAGTTTCTGAAGGCGATCACCATGTTGTCCGACGACGTGGGCACGTACACGGCTTTGTGCCAGTTTTCGACGCCGGCCGCGGCGAAGTTGCGCTCCTGAAACGAAGGAAGAACAATGGGATCATGTTCAGAATTCAGAAATTCAGAGCAATGTGTCTCTGTTGCTTGAGCTCCATTAATTACCTCGACGTGGAGGAGGTACATGTCCGAGTCAAAGAGGGCGTTCGGGCCCATGTGGTAGTACCACCGCGGTATGACCTTGTCGAGCCAGACGCCGACGTTCCTCGGCAAGGCCCAGATCGCCCTGCTCTTCCCCGGCGCCACTGGGATGCACATGAACACCATCATGAACTGGGGCTTCTTCTTCTTCTCCTGCATGCCCAAACCAATCCATGCCATAAACTGATTTGTTCCTCTCTCGGTCTCTCCAGTGTCCAGTGCTGCCAACTTCACTTGCAGACGGGGCTCATCAATCCATGGCTGCATACCTCTTCCGTGGCCTCACTGGGAAGCGGCGAGTCGTCGACGGCGAACGGTGCGACCTCTCTGGGAAGCGGCGAGCCGTAGAAGGTGCACGGCGCGACGTACCGGAAGTAGCCGCGGTTCTCCTGCTGCTCCGTCAGGAACCCGTCCACGTTCGCCTCCTTCGTCTTCATCTTTATCGGCCCGCCGCCTTCGATGTCGAACTCAACTGTGAAGAGAACAAGAACAACGATTGAATCAGCATTTGTATTCAGTGTTTCATTGACACTCTGCAAACTGAATTCGATGTCAGGCATGCATATATATAGAGAGAGAGGCTTATCTGCCGAGGTCTTCCTTCTTGCGAAACTTGCCCATCAACCCCTTGTGCGCGTAGGGGACATGGGCAGGGTCCATGAGGTTCTCCACCAGCACATCGTACCTGCAAGGGTATCATCTGAGCTGTGAGACTGTGCAATGGAGGGAGGCAGCCGCCCGCATATATGGAGGTCGAGGTTGAGGATGTGTACCCGTAGGGGAGGTCCCTGACGCCGTAGACGGTGACGAAGGAGGGGTCGTCGATCTCCGGGATGAATGGCGGACGCTTCCTCTGCAGAATGTCCTGGTGCTCCTCGTCGGCCCTCGGGTAGAACCACAGGATGTTGTTCTGCACCACGCTCGGGTACGACGCCACGCACGCCTTGCTGTTCTTGTGCACCTGCGCCGCGCAATTCAGAGAAGAAAACATTTCGGTTTTGGTTTTGGTTTTGTGATCGAACGGAGGAGGAAGAAGGAGAATGGATGGATGGTTACAGACAGGTGGGCCGAGGGCGGGGGCCTGTGGGATGAACTGGCAGGCGCCGCGGCCGTCGAAGCACCAGCCGTGGTAGACGCACTGGAGGCGGCCCTTGTCGTCGATGCGGCCCTCGGAGAGCGGCGCCAGGCGGTGCGGGCAGGCGTCGTCGAACACGCGCCACTCGTCCACGGCGCGGTCGTACCAGGCCACCACGCGGAGGCCCAGCACCGTCTTGCCGTGCGGCGCGCCGGGGTCCAGGTCGCACACGGGGGCCAGCGGGTACCACTGGTCCAGCCAGTCGAACTGCCCCTCCTCCTTCTCCTTCTGCTCGCCACCAAACGGCGACGGCACCGAGGGCGCCTCTGCCGCCACGGCCGAGACCGGCGACGACAGCCGCGCGCGCTGCCGCCACCGTCGCGGGGCCGGTGCCGCCGCTCTGGCGCTGCTGGTGGCCGGGGCGGCGGCGCGGAGCGGGAGCGGGAGCGAAGGGCGCGCGCGGGGGACGAGGAGGTTGGAGAGGGAAATCCATGGCGCGTCGTCTGATCCCGCGGCGGCCGACGGCGGGGGAAGAACCTGTGGCTGTGGGAAGTGCGCGCGGGAGCCGGAGCCGGAAGAGACTGGCTCGATCGCCGGTGGTACAACTGACTTATGTCGCGAGGTCTCTCTCTCTACCTGCCGCGCACCGTACACGCGCACTGTGTCTCCTCTTCTTTTTCTGACGAGCTTTCAATCATTCATCAAAAAGTGGCCGACGAACTGTTTCATTACATGTAGAGTACAGTAGACTAGTAGGGCAGCGCACAGAGAGTGGACGAAAGGAATAAAAAGGATGTCGCTAATAATTCACTCGCCGGTCCAGATCACACCAAACCTCCTCCAATAATCGTTTGCGGGTATGCAGTATAGAATGTCAGTATATCAAGGCACAGAAGTAGAAAATAATAAATAAACGATAATATCAAAGGTAACAATAAATCCAACAAGTATTTAACCTATCATAATAAGAACTATCAAAGGTAGAGAATGCACGGTATACATGTATTAGCCACCGGTTATCTTTGAGATTCGGATCCGTGCATGCATCTGGTTTTTGTGTTGCTTAGTTAATATCAATTTATGGCCCCTTGTTCTACTCCCTCCGTTCCATATTACACGTCGCTGATTTAGTACAACTTTGTACTAGTATGGAACGGAGAGAGCATTAATTATGTCGTATCAATCAATCATTATTTCTCCTGACAACTTTCCCTCGTAGTTATTACCTGCAATACCGTTCCTCTCACTCACAAAGTAGAGACTAGTAGTACTGAACAGTAAGTTATTACCTGTATCAGCCACCAGTTTTTTTTCATATGATTCTAAAATTTAAATTTATTTTATCTTTTGAACAGTAAGTTTGATTTATGATACATTTGCAAATTTATGTTCCTTGTGAAGAGAACATTGAAATAAGATCACTCTTGAATATATTTTATTTTCACAAATTTTAAAATTCAAATATGAAACATGGAGAAACCTTACGAAACTGTAAAAAACTATTGTATGTACCAAGTTTCATCAAGTTTTTTATAGATCAGTTTTGTATAAGTTTTGTTTAAAATATCTCGTCGGTATAAACACATTTGTCCAAATAGAATATAACACAAACTTTTATTTCAGAAGATATCAAGCATCCAAATCTTTAAATAGAAAGAGAAAATAAATTTATGGGATATATAGAGTTGCAAAAGGGGGAGGCATCCAAACAAAAAAACACTATTTAAGAAAGGCTGACACACACAAACTGATCATGTGACAGAAAGGTCAAGAAAAATAAGACGTGCAGAAGGTTAGTACATTGTGATTTCTTTAGGATCCTGAAATAATTAAGCGGCTGATTAATGCACGGTAGTAGAAAATGCACTTTCATCAAAGGTAACCATAAATCCAAAGTAGAAGTGTCTGGCGAACAAATATTTTAACCTATCATAATAAGAACTAGACCAGCAGCGCGCCCTACCGCACGGTGTCGGGTCCAAACCTTGTGGCTAACCGCGTGTGCCAGCTGGGCAAGCTTACCATCTTTAGTTTTTTTTTTTTGCGGGTGTTACCATCTTTAGTTGCACATGATAAATCATAAGTATTTATCCTGATTAAAAACAACAGGAGTTGAGCACAAAGGAGAAGCGTGTAGCCTGATTGAGAGAAGCAGGGCATAAAGCTCAGTGCTATAGAGCAGCAAAGTAGCACAATAGGTGGATACATAATACCCAATCCAACATTTGAGAGGTGCATAAATTACAATAGCCAAGGGTCCAGGTACTCCTGGTACAATACCCATTAGTAGTCTTATGCAGACATACTCCTGGTACATTGCCTGCAATCATCCATCTAGAACACTGGTCCAGGTACTGATTACAAATAATTTATACTAAGGTTACACAGGTGCATACTGCACTAATTCAGAACACTTTCATAAAGGCACCAAACTAGGCACGACGCTTAACCAAAGCTCGCTGACAAACCAAAAGGGCATCACTTTATTCTTGTCCCTGAAGCTTCGGTCATTCTCATCGAAGAGGAAGTCTTCATCACCAAAGAAAACTGCAAGAGAAGTAGTACATGATGAAATAGAAACCACGACGCCTGTATCTATCAAGACAAGGGGAAAATTTGGCCGACGAACTGTTTCATGCACAGTAAACTCTTTTTTGTGCGAATATCATGTACAGTAGACTAGTAGGGCAGCGCACAGAGAGTGGACGAAAAAATAAAAAGGATGTCGCTAATAATTCACTCGCCGGTACAGATCGCACCAAACCTTCTCCAACAATCGTGTAATTCACTCTCCGTCTAGATCACACTAAACCTCCTCCAACAATTTGTGTAATTCACTCGCCGGTTTAGATCGCACCAAACCTCCTCCAACAATCGTGTTAATTCACTCGCCGGTCCAGATCGCGCCAAACCTCCTACAACTCATTTGCAGGAGTGAGGGCATTTCTAACCGATCCCCTATTCGGTCTAAGGGGGGATAAATTTAGCTCCAGCTCCTGCACTGCGCTACTTGCGAGCAGTACCTGCGGATGGCATCACGAGTCACAACATCAGCGCTGTGATCGGAATTCTCAGGTGTTCCAAGCTCCAGGTTGCCGTGGAGAAGAATGGTGGCTTCTTTTCGCCGTACCTTTCCAGGAGCTTGTGTTTGGTTCATTGGTTGGAGTCGCCGGCAGCTGATCGACTGCGGGGACGGCCCAGCCGACCTGACTCTTGCAGTGCCTTCTGAACCAGTTTATGAAAGAGATCACCATGTTGTCCGACAAAGTGAGCACATACATGGCTTTGTGCCAGTTTTCGTGACCTGCTGAAATGAAGGAAGGAACAACGGGCATGCTGCTTGAGCTCCATATACTGAATCAGGTTCAGAATTCAGAATTCAGAAATTCAGAGCAATGGGTTTGTTGCGCGGAGGAGGTACAGGTCTGAGTCCAAGAGCGCGTTCTGGCCGATGTGGTGGTGCCACAGTGGTATGATCTTGTCAAGCCAGACGCCGACGCTCCTCAGGTGCGCCCAGATCACCCTGCATTTGACACATGAACACCAGCATGAACCGAGGCGGCTTCTTCTTCTGCCCAAACCAAAGCACAAACCGTGAACTTCTGAACAATTCCTGCTTGTGCTTCTCTGAAGTCCTGCGAGTTTCGCTTGCATCGGCAAGAAAGGACTGAATCAGACACTCTCATTCAGTGGCACCGTGAACTGAATTCGACGGGCCGATCATGTCAGAGTCAGACAAGGCAAGGCAAGAGGGGCTTATCTTCCAGGATCTCCCTTCTTGCCAAGCTTGCCCATCAACCCCTTGTTTGTGCGCACCGGCTTCTTCGTCTGAACCTGAACTCATACTACGTGACATGTAAAATACTGGTCAGGGATGCTCCTCTGCTTCTTCAGCTTGCAACTCTGACTCCTGCTAGTTTTTCTAGTAACCACGCCAAGTCAATTTGTCAGATACAGACGATTGGTAATAAATACAACAATTCATCCGTCCGCACAAATGTAGAACTCCATATAGCACTACAAAATCATGAACAGATTGTCGACAGAGCAGAAATTTACAGCAAGTCAGAGAGATCTCTGACGTTCTTTTTTTCAAAGCAGAGCAGAACATCACTACATCGACACCATTACCCAAACAGCGAACACTAATTCTATTACGAAGTACTCCTACTAGACAGTAAGTAATCGACTAGGCCTTCTTGGGGGACTTGGCGGCCTTCTTGGGCGACTTGGGCCCCTTGTCGGCCGCCTTCTTGGGGAGCAGCACGGGGTTGATGTTGGGCAGCACGCCGCCGTGGGCGATGGTGACGCCGGCGAGCAGCCTGCCGAGCTCCTGGTCGTTCCGGATGGCGAGCAGCAGGTGGCGCGGGATGATGCGGGACTTCTTGTTGTCCTTGGCGGCGTTCCCGGCGAGCTCCAGCAGCTCGGCGGCGAGGTACTCGAGGACGGAGGCGAGGTAGACGGGGGCGCCCATGCCGACGCGCTGCGCGTAGCCGGCCCTTCTTGAGGAAGCGGCCCGGATGCGGCCGACGGGGAACTGCAGCCCGGCCTTGACGGACCGCGTCACCGCCTTCTTCCTGGGGCCGCCGCCAGCTTGCGCCCCACCACGTACTTCTTCGCCTTCGGACGACGGCGCCGGTGGCTGAGGCTCCATGGCGGCTAGAGGGATTTGAGATTGGCGATGGGTAATTGGGATTTGAGGAGGCGGGAGCGCGCTGTGTTGGCGGGAGTGGGTTGTGTTGGTGATGCCTGGAAGACGAGTTTGGGCGGAGTATTTAAACGGCGCGGGAAGGGGTGGCGTGGGCCCGTCGATCCGCGCGCACGGGCAATGGACGGTCGGATCGGTGCCGAATGGACGGCTGCGATGCGAAAATTACACTGCGCCCTTCCCATCATTCAATTAATACTTTTTTTGTCAACGGAAGGACCAAAGAAATCGGATCAGCTCTCAACGACTTCAATTTTATTGCAATTGAACAGCCTCCGGGCCGAAGCTCAAATAATATGCAGCTAGCAATCCAGAAATCTTCTTGTCAAAAAAAAAAACAGCAATCCGGAAATCTGTTCCTCAAAAAAAAAAATATCCAGAAATCTGGAGCTGTGATCCCTCCTAATCCTTCAGCAAAGCAGGATCCGAAAAGAGTTAAATTGGGTCTGCAAAACAATAATGAAAAAAAACACGTCAACATCGACGGGTTCCTTTGAGGAACTCCGCCGGGACAAATGAATCTTATAAGCTGGGGGGGGGGGGGGGGGGGGGGGCTTGAGATTGCGACCATAGCTCAGTCGCATCCCCCACAATGGTGTTCCTTTGTGAAACTAGACAAAAGGCGGTGAAGATGAGATGAATTCGATCTCGTCTCGGTTTGAAGGGTTTTTGAGGACTTGCATTGTTCTGGCATGAAGTGTGTGTAGTAGAGGTTCTGGACAGAGATGATAGATATATTAATGCATTGGTCAAGGTACATGTTGATGCAACACAATGGAGAGTTACTTTTGTATATGGTGAACCCCGTGTTAAAAATAGACATTTAATGTGGACTAAGCTGTGGGATTGAAGAATGTCGGTGACCAGTTGTGGCTCGTTATTGGCGATTTTAAAAAAGCTCTATGGGACTTTGAGCATCTATCCAATACCCTTAGGCCGAACCACAAATGGTTGCTTTTTGGGACACACTTGAAGTTTGTGAACTTGTTGATTTGTGTTTCAAGAGTATTCCTTTTACCTATGATAACATGTCGACTGGTGCTGGTAACGTTAAAGTATGTTTGGACAGAGCGACAACTACTAATGCGTGGAACAATATTTTTCCGTTCTATCAAGTGCGGCATGTTGTGTTTCCTTGTTCTGGTCATACCACCTTGGTATTGAAAGGAGAGCCTGATGCCAGTCAGGTTGGCCCAAAAGCTAGGAGATACATACAAGGTATTCTGGGAATGTGAGTCCTCACTTCTAGAAGTAATCAAGGATGCATGGGATCATGTTGGTTATGTTGATAATCTGGACAAGCTCCACGAAGCTCTTAGAGAGACCATGGCAACTCCAGCGCGTGGGGCAATAAGAAGTTTGGTAGCGTGGCTAGAGAATTGGCCAAGTCTAGGTCCCAACTCGAGGAGCTTATGGACATGAACGCCGACACAGAGGATATTAGGAGAATCATGGACAAAATGAATGAGTTTATTTATCGGGAGGAGATGATGTGGATGCAAACATCAAGGATCACATGGCTTAAGGAGGGTGATAGAAACACTAAAAAAATTAGAGTAAGGCGGTTTGGAGAGCCCGGAAGATGGATTAACGGTTCTTCAGTTGCAGAGATTGCGCCCATAGTCCATGATCAGGTGCGCATGCAAGTGGTTAACAGAAGAACTATCAGAGAGCCTTTGCACTTCCGTCGATTGGCCAATGATTGTTGGGGAACGTAGTATTTCAAAAATTTGCCTACGATCACGCAAGATCTATCTAGGAGAAGCATAGCAACGAGCCGGGAGAGTGTGTCCACGTACCCTCGTAGACCGAAAGCGGAATCGTTAAGTAATGCGGTTGATGTAGTCGAACGTCTTCGCTAACCAACCGATCAAGTATCGAACGCACGGCACCTCCGCGGTCTGCACATGTTCAGCTCGGTGACGTCCCTCGAACTCTAGATCCAGCTGAGGCCGAGGGAGAGTTTCGTCAGTATGATGGCATGGTGACGGTGATGATGAAGTTACCGACGCAGGGCTTCGCCTAAGCACTACGACAATATGACCGAGGTGGAAAACTGTGGAGGGGGGCATGGCACACGGCTAAGAAATCAACTTGTGTGTCTATGGGGTGCCCCTCCCCCGTATATAAAGGAGTGGAGGAGGGGGCTGGCCGGCCTCATGGGGTGCGCCCCGAGGGGGAATCCTACTGTTGGGCAACGTAGTAATTTCAAAAACGCACATGCAAGATCATGGTGATGCACAGCAACGAGAGGGGAGAGTATCGTCTACGTACCCTCATAGACCGTAAGCAGAAGCGTTATGAGAACGCGGTTGATGTAGTCGTACGTCTTCACGATCCGACCGATCCAAGTACCGAACGCACGACACCTCCGAGTTCAACACACGTTCAGCTCGATGACGTCCCATGAACTTCGATCCAGCAGAGCTTCATGGGAGAGTTCCGTCAGCACGACGGCGTGATGACGGTGATGATGTTGCTACCGACGCAGGGTTTTGCCTAAGCACCGCTACGATATGATCGAGGTGGATTATGGTGGAGGGGGCACCGCACACGGCTTGGAACAATCAACTTGTGTGTCCTAGGGTGCCCCCTGCCCCCGTATATAAAGGAGCAAGGGGGAGGCCGGCCGGCCCTTGCAGGGCGCGCCAGGAGGAGGAGTCCTCCTCCTAGTAGGAGTAGGACTCCCCTTTCCTACTCCTACTAGGGGGGAAAGGAAGGAGGAGAGGGATAAGGAAGGAGAGGGAGGAAAGGAGGAAAGGGGGCCGGCCCCATAGTCCAATTTGGTTTGGGCTAGGGGGGCGCGCGCCCTGCCTCCTCTCTTCCACCACTTGGCCCATGAGTCCTGTTGGGGAACGTAGCAATAATTCAAAATTTTCCTACGTGTCACCAAGATCAATCTATGGAGTCATCTAGCAACGAGGGAGGAGTGGATCTACATACCCTTGTAGATCGCGCGCGGAAGCGTTCAAGAGAACGGGGTTGATGGAGTCGTACTCGTCGTGATCCAAATCACCGATGATCCTAGCGCCGAACGGACGGCACCTCCGCGTTCAACACACGTACGGAGCAGCGACATCTCCTCCTTCTTGATCCAGCAAGGGGGAAGGAGAGGTTGATGGAGATCCAGCAGCACGACGGCGTGGTGGTGGAAGTAGCGGGATTCCAACAGGGCTTCGCCAAGCGCTGCGGGAGGAGGGAGATGTGTCATGGGAGGGAGAGGGAGGCGCCAGGGCTTAGGTGTTGCTGCCCTCCCTTCCCCCCACTATATATAGGGCCAAGGGAGAGGGGGGGCGCAGCTTTGGCCCTTCCTCCAAGGAATGGTGCGGCCAGGGAGGAGTCCATCCTCCCCAAGGCACCTAGGAGGTGCCTTCCCCCTTTAGGACTCTTCCTTTCCCTTATCTCTTGGTGCATGGGCCTCTTGGGGCTGGTGCCCTTGGCCCATATAGGCCAAGGCGCACACCCCTACAGCCCATATGGCCCCCGGGGTAGGTGGACCCCCTTGGTGGACCCCCGGACCCCTTTCGGCACTCCCGGTACAATACCGATAATGCGCGAAACTTTTCCGCCGACCAAAACAAGACTTCCCATATATAAATCTTGACCTCCGGACCATTCCGGAACTCCTCGTGACGTCCGGGATCTCATCCGGGACTCCGAACAACTTTCGGGTTACCGCATACTAATATCTCTATAACCCTAGCGTCACCGAACCTTAAGTGTGTAGACCCTACGGGTTCGGGAGACACGTAGACATGACCGAGACGACTCTCCGGCCAATAACCAACAGCGGGATCTGGATACCCATGTTGGCTCCCACATGCTCCTCGATGATCTCATCGGATGAACCACGATGTCGAGGATTCAATCAATCCCGCATACAATTCCCTTTGTCTATCGGTATGTTACTTGCCCGAGATTCGATCGTCAGTATCCCGATACCTTGTTCAATCTCGTTACCGGCAAGTCTCTTTACTCGTTCCGTAACACATCATCCCGTGATCAACTCCTTGATCACATTGTGCACATTATGATGATGTCCTACCGAGTGGGCCCAGAGATACCTCTCCGTCACACGGAGTGACAAATCCCAGTCTCGATTCGTGCCAACCCAACAGACACTTTTGGAGATACCCGTAGTGCACCTTTATAGTCACCCAGTTACGTTGTGACGTTTGGCACACCCAAAGTATTCCTACGGTATCCGGGAGTTGCACAATCTCATGGTCTAAGGAAATGATACTTGACATTAGAAAAGCTTTAGCATACGAACTACATGATCTTGTGCTAGGCTTAGGATTGGGTCTTGTCCATCACATCATTCTTCTAATGATGTGATCCCGTTATCAATGACATCCAATGTCCATGGTCAGGAAACCGTAACCATCTATTGATCAACGAGCTAGTCAACTAGAGGCTTACTAGGGACATGGTGTTGTCTATGTATACACACATGTATCTGAGTTTCCTATCAATACAATTCTAGCATGGACAATAAACGATTATCATGAACAAGGAAATATAATAAATTTATTATTGCCTCTAGGGCATATTTCCAACAGTCTCCCACTTGCACTAGAGTCAATAATCCGTTCACATCGATATGTGATTAACACTCAAGGTCACATCCCCATGTGACTAACACCCAAAGAGTTTACTAGAGTCAATAATCTAGTTCACATTACCATGTGATTAACACTCGATGGAGTTCTGGGTTTGATCATGTTATGCTTGTGAGAGATGTTATAGTCAACGGGTCTGAATCTTTCAGATCCGTATGTACTTCGCAAATTTCTTATGTCATCTTGTAGATGCAACTACTACGCTACATTTGGAGCTATTCCAAATAACTGTTCTACTATACGAATCCAGTTCACTACTCAGAATAATCTGGATTAGTGTCAAAATTTGCATCGGCGTAACCCTTTACGACGAACTCTTTTACCACCTCCATAATCGAGAAAATTCCTTAGTCCACTAGTTACTAAGGATAACTTTGACCGCTGTCTAGTGATCCACTCCTGGATCACCTTTGTACCCTCTTGCCAGACATGTGGCAAGGCACACATCAGGTGCGGTACTCAGCATGGCATACCGTATAGAGCCTATAACAAAAGCATAGGGGACGACATTCGTCCTTTCTCTTTCTTCTGTCGTGGTTGAGCTTTAAGTCTTAACTTCATACCTTACAACTCAAGCAAGAACTCCTTCTTTGGCCGATCCATCTTGAACACCTTCAAGATCATGTCAAGGTATGTGCTCATTTGAAAGTACCATTAAGCGTTTTTGATCTATCCTTATAGATCTTGATGCTTAATGTTCAAGTAGCTCAATCCAGGTTTTCCATTGAAAAACACCTTTCAAATGACCCTATATGCTTTCCAGAAATCCTACGTCATTTCTGATCCACAATATGTCAACAACATATACTTATCAGAAATTCTATAGTGCTCCCACTCACTTCTTTGGAAATACAAGTTTCTCATAAACTTTGTATACACCCAAAATCTTTGATCATCTCATCAAAGCATACTTTCCAACTCCGAGATGCTTACTCCAGTCCTTAGAAGGATTGCTGGAGCTTTGCATACTTATTAGCATCTTTCAGGATTGACAAAACCTTCCGGTTGTATCACATACAACCTTTCCTCAAGAAAATCGTCGAGGAAACAATGTTTTTTGACATCCTATCTGCAAGATTTCATAAATAATGCAGTAATCGCTAATATAATTCCAATAGACTCTTAGCATCGCTACGAGTGAGAAAGTCTCATCGCAGTCAACTCCTTGAACTTGTCGGAAAACATCTTAACGACAAGTCGAGCTTTCTTAATGGTGATACCTACCATCATTGTCCGTCTTCCTTTTAAAATCCATCTGTACTCAATAGCATTATGACCATCGAGTTGTTCTGCCAAAGTCTACACTTTGTTTTCATACATGGATCCTCTCTCGGATTTTATGGCCTCGAGCCATTTATTGGAATCCGGGCCCAATCGCTTCTCCATGGCTCGTAGGTTCATTGTTGTCTAGCAACATGACTTCCAAGACAGGATCACGTACCACTCTGAAGTAGTACGCATTCTTGTCATCCCACGAGGTTTGGTAGTGACTTGATCTGAAGTTTCATGATCACTATCATAAGCTTCCACTTCAATTGTTATAGGTGCCACAGGAACAACTTCCTGTGCCCTGCCACACACTAGTTGAAGAGACGGTTCAATAACCTCATCAAGTGTCCACCATCCTCCCACTCAATTCTTTTGAGAGAAACTTTTCCTCGAGAAAGGACCCGATTCTAGAAACAATCCCTTATTGCTTTCGAATCTGAGACAGGAGGTATACCCAACTGTCTTGGGTGTCCTATGAAGATGCATTTATCCGCTTAGGGTTCGAGCTTATCAGCCTGAAACTTTTCCACATAAGCATCGCAGCCCCAAACTTTTAAGAAATGACAGCTTAGGTTTCTCTAAACCATAGTTCATACGGTGTCATCTCATCGGAATTACGTGGTGCCCTATTTAAAGTGAATGTGGTTGTCTCTAATGCCTAACCCATAAACTATCGTGGTAATTCGATAAGAGACATCATGGTATGCAACATATCCAATATGGTGCAGTTATGATGTTCGGACACACCATCACACCCAGTTACGTTGTGACGTTTGGTAGCACACAAAGTGTTCCTTCGGTAATCGAGAGTTGCATAATCTCATAGTCATAGGAACATGTATAAGTCATGAAGAAAGCAATAGCAGTAAACTAAAATGATCAAGTGGTAAGCTAACGGAATGGGTCAAGTCAATCACATCATTCTCCTAATGATGTGATCCCGTTCATCAAATGACAACTCATGTCTATGGCTAGGAAACATAACCATCTTTGATCAATGAGCTAGTCAAGTAGAGGCATACTAGTGATACTTTGTTTGTCTATGTATTCACACATGTATTATATTTCCGGTTAATACAATTCTAGCATGAATAATAAACATTTATCATGATATAAGGAAATAGAAATAAAAACTTTATTATTGCCTTTAGGGCATATTTCCTTCAGTCTCCCACTTGCACTAGAGTCAATAATCTAGTTCACATCGTCATGTGATTTAACACCAATAGTTCACATCTTTATGTGATTAGTTCACATCTCCATGTGACTAACACCCAAAAAGTTTGCTAGAGTCAATAATCTAGTTCACATCGCTTATGTGATTAAAACCCAAAGAGTGATCATGTTTTTCTTGTGAGAGAAGTTTAGTCTACGGGTCTGCAACATTCAGATCCGTATGTATTTCACAAATTTCTATGTATACAATGCTCTGCACGGAGCTACTCTAGCTAATTGCTCCCACTTTTAATATGTATCTAGATCGAGACTTAGAGTCATCCACATCGGTGTCAAAGCTTTCATCGATGTAACTCTTTACGGCGAATTCTTTTATCACCTCCATAAACGAGAAATATTTCCTTAGTCCTCTAAGGATAATTTTGACCGTTGTCCAGTGATCTACTCCTAGATCACTATTGTACTCCCTTGCCAGAATGATGCTAAGGTATACAATAGGACTGGTAGATAGCATATCATACTTTATAGAACCTATGACTGAGGCATAGGGAATGACTTTTCATTCTCTTTCTATTTTCTGTTGTGGTCGGGTTTTTAGTCTTTACTCAACTTCACAACTTGCAACACAGGCAAGAACTCCTTCTTTGACTGTTCCATTTTGAACTACTTCAAAATCTTGTCAAGGTATGTACTCATTGAAAAAACTTATCAAGCGTC
The DNA here is from genome assembly GCF_003073215.2 of Triticum urartu. Taxonomy (NCBI): domain Eukaryota; kingdom Viridiplantae; phylum Streptophyta; class Magnoliopsida; order Poales; family Poaceae; genus Triticum; species Triticum urartu. The sequence goes on from NC_053026.1 coordinate 592,621,855, forward strand.
TTGATCTATCTTTATAGATCTTGATGCTCAATGTGTAAGAAGCTTTATCGAGGTCTTTCTTTGAAAAACTCTTTTCAAACACTCCTTTATGATTTCCAGAAAATTCTACATTATTTCCGACCAACAGTATGTCATTCACATATACTTATCAGAAATGATGTAGTGCTCCCACTCACTTTCTTGTAAATACAGACTTCACCACAAGTTTGTATAAAACCATATGCCTTGATCATTTTATCAAAGCATATATTCCAACTTCCGAGATGTTTGCACCAGTCCATAGATGGGTTGTTGGAGCTTGCTCATTTTGTTAGCACCTTTAGGATTGACAAAACCTTCTGGTTGCATCATATACAACTCTTCTTTAAGAAATCCATTAAGGAATGCAATTTTGACATCCATTTGCCAGATTTCATAAATGCGGCAACTGCTAACATGATTCGGACAAACTTTTAAGCATCGATACAAGTGAGAAAATCTCATCGTAGTCAACACCTTGAACTCGTCGAATACATTTTTGCGACAATTCGAGCTTTGTAGATAGTAACACTACTATCAGTGTCCGTCTTCCTCTTCAAGATCCATTTATTCTCAATGGCTTGCTGTCGGTGTCAAAACCGGCGGATCTCGGGTAGGGGGTCCCGAACTGTGCGTCTAGGCCGGATGGTAACAGGAGGCAAGGGACACGAAGTTTTACCCAGGTTCGGGCCCTCTCAATGGAGGTAAAACCCTACGTCCTGCTTGATTAATATTGATGATATGGGTAGTACAAGAGTAGATCTACCACGAGATCAGAGAGGCTAAACCCTAGAAGCTAGCCTATGGTATGATTGTTGTTCTATATGTTGTTCTACGGACTAAAACCCTCCGGTTTATATAGACACCGGAGAGGGTTAGGGTTACACAGAGTCGGTTACAATGGTAGATCTACATATCCGTATCGCCAAGCTTGCCTTCCACGCCAAGGAAAGTCCCTTCCGGACACGGGACAAAGTCTTCAATCTTGTATCTTCATAGTCCAGGAGTCCGGCTGAAGGTATAGTCCGGCCATCCGGACACCCCCTAATCCAGGACTCCCTCAGTAGCCCCCGAACCAGGCTTCAATGACGATGAGTCCGACGCGCAGATTGTCTTCGGCATTGCAAGGCGGGTTCTCCTCCAAATTCCGTGTACCTGTTGAATAAAGTCCGGCTTCTTGTAAATGTTGCGCTCCTTGGCTTCTATGCCCAATAATGGCCGTCTCCCACGTGTCAAACGAATATGAAAAGTCTGAGTGTTTTTACATTCACACCCCTAGCCGCGTAAATGAGCCGCCCATTTAAGGGGACGAGGATTTAGATCCAAACCACACCTTCTCCCCTTCGCGAGTGTTCATCAGAGCGCATCCGACAAAGGTCCATTCCACCATGGCCAGCCGTCGCAACTCCTCCTTTCGCCCTTCCAGCCCTCAGCCTGGATATTGGGAGAGATGCTCCGTCCCGCATAGTGAGCTAGTGACGCTCCAGACGAAGTGATTTCTCCCCCCGGCCTATATGATCCCGGTTCGAGCCGGTCTTGCCGTCTATAACGGCGGAAAGCAAGCGGAGAGTGCCCCTAATCCCTCCAAAGGAGAGCGGGTATGCCTCGTCCCTTATTTAATAAGGGGGCTCGGGTTTCCAATCCATCCATTTCTCCGGGGGCTGCTGGAGTTCTACGGCCTCCAGCTACACAATCTCACGCCTGCCTCCGTATTGCATATCGCGGGCTTCGTAGCCCTCTGCGAGCTGTTTTTGGGTATCGAGGCTCGTTTCGGGCTATGGAAAAGGTTATTCTGCCTTGTGCCCCGCTCTAAGGAGGGTTCAATGTATCAAGTGGGCGGAGCCGAAGTGTGGCGCATCGCCGGGACCGGATATCTATCCGAAACTCCAAAGAAGGCGTCCGAGGACTGGCCTTCGGAATGGTTTTATATAGAGGATGTCCCGCTGCCGGATCCTATTCGGATTGGCCTCCCTAAGTTCGACAGTGCTCCCTTAAAGAAGCTCCTAAGCTAGCGTCCATGGAGCCCTCAGAGGGAAAGTGACAGGGACATCATTTACCTGATGGGCCAAATAAGATTGTTAGCCCATTTCCGGACTGACCATGATCGGGGTTATGGCCGAATGCATCATGCGGGGGGTGCAGCCGCTTCAGTATAGAAGCCACCCCATGTGGGACTTCAACGGGGAGGACGACGCCACCCGCTACGGCCGTAAGGGGCCGGATTCAGCTGCCGCTCTACTAAAGATCTTGTCCAGTTTGTATAAGGGAGAAGAGGAGGAATTTCTCCGCGTCAACCCACAGGGTGGATTCTCCATGCACAATCCCCCAAGCTGGGTAAGCGGTCACATTTACTTGCCCATCCGTTTTGTATTCCCATTGTTAAATATTCAGTCTAACGACTTCAACGCAGGAACTGCGCCGGGCTGTTAAGGAAATAAACAGCCCTCCTCCACAACCCGAGGACCCAGGACGGTCCCTCGACCCGGCCTCTCAAGAGGATCCGGACATATCTGTGGAGCTGATTGATGGAGTGTTCCATCAATTGAGCAAGGACAACGCCTTGGTGGCCATTACGGCCGATTACCCAGGGCTAATCCCGGCCTCCCAGGTAACTGAGATCGAAGTCCCAGTACCCCGAATAGGTGTCCGCCCTCTCATGTTTTCAGTTTCCTGATTACAACCGAGCTTTGCAGGGGAGGTTTTTGAGACGGGAGGCTGAACCTGCGGCGACAAGCCAACGAGGGGCCGCAGGGGCCCGTGGGCAGAAAAGAGGCACGGTCCGGACCGAGGCATCAGCGCAAAGGTATGGCGCCCCCCCTTATCCCAGGTGTTGCACCTGCGAGGCATATTAACACTCGTGCTCTCTTCAGGACAAAGAGACCTCGCCGGACTATACCCGGAGAGGCTGCCAATCGCGCCACCACCAGCCAGGCTCCGAAGCCTGGTCCAGAGGCGGAGGCGAACACAAGGCGCGCACCGGACGCTCCTCCGATGGAGGATGTGGACAAGTTGTCTGCCACCAACTCTGAGGTGGAGAGTGCCATGAACCACAGGCGTCGCCGGACAATTCTTCGCGACGCTTGTTTCTCCCAAGAGGCATTAGATGCCTTTAATTCGGGAGATGCGTACCTCCGTGCCGCTCAAAATGGTCTAGCCAGAGCCACGGAGCAATATGTAAAAGACATACGGGTAAGCAAAATTTGGTAATTATATATATATACCAGTAGCCCCCGAGACTTGAAACAGTTAGAATAACTAATTTAAGGATCATTTGTTATGCAGGTTCTTACAGAAAAGAATTCCCTACTGTCCAAGGAGCTGGAAGAGTGCAAAGCCCAACTTGAGGCCGCACTAGCCGCGGTAGGGGAGCCCAAGGAGACCCCCTCTGGTAATATACACTTCGAAAGATAAGTATTTTGCGAAGCACGGCATGGGTGCAAATCTGACAAATGAAATTGCAGATGGCGCCGGATTGAATCCGAAAAGGCAACACCTCCTACGCCAGCTAAAGGCTGGTGAGAAGGTGCTGACAAAGGTGAGGCGGGAGAAGAACGATCTCCAAGATGCCAACACCAAGCTGGGCGTCGAGCTGAAAGATGTTCGTGCCCAGCTGTCAGACTCCGTTAAGGAGAATCAGCGGCTTCGGCGCGGCATATTTAGTAAGTGCTTGAACGAACCTTTGAAAGAAAGTTCGGCGGGGAAGTCGACTAACAGAGCAATGTCTGTAGGTGTGCTAACCAGTCGTCCTACAGAGGAGATGCCCGGTTCTACGGGTGACCTTCTTCCCGAGCTCTCGCAACTGCTCGATCGAGTTCGGCAGGCGATGCAAGGCGTCGCCCAGGCCCTGTGGCCATCCATCTCCATGCCTGAAGGTCTTGGAGAGCTTGCGGAGAAGCTAAAGGGAGCACGACGGCGCTTTCGATTGTGGGAGATATCGGCCTGCCGTCAAGGCGCTAGGGAGGCCTGGGCCATGGTGAAGACGCGGTACACAAAGGCTGACCCCAACCACATGGCCGAGGTCGGTCCTATAGGGCCCGATGGGAAGGAGATCCTTGTAAGCTTAGTATACGACCAAGTAGAGTTGGCCGCAAAGTATTCCCAGCAGGACTATAAATTAGACAGCCTGTTAGATGGTATTGAAGAGGAATACAGTCAGTCAAAATGACTATGTAATTTAATTGACATTTATAATGCCTTCTAGCCGGATTGTAGATCATTTGTCATGGCCGACCTTTTCGCTTCAGCCTCGGGACCTGACGGTCCGGAGTGTGTCCAAATTCCCATGCGGTTATATAGGAACCGGGGAATGCATGGAGACCAGGCGTAGGGGTCATTAGTGCGTGAACAGACAAGTGCCCGACTAGTTATGTTATATTACATGGTTAGTAAGAAACATCTTCCAGGGAGAATAGTTCCGTTAGGGGTTCCTTTCCCTGGGAGGCATGCCCTAAAGTGCATGTCCATGCTACGAAAAGAAACACAGGAAAAATATCTGGGGGCGTATAGATAAATAAAATAAAAAAGATCATCTTTAGTTCACTGACCGAATATTCCCTTAAGAACGCTAGCTTTCGGCTTCACCCAGTCTGAGGTACACGTCCGGCTGACCCGGTAGTAACAATCGCAGAGGTGCTCCCTTTACCACCTAGCCGAACAATCGGGAACGTAGGGGTAAGCACAGGAGCCAGGCAACCTAGCTTGGCCAAAACTTAAGTCATATCGATGCCTATAATGGTGAATAAAAGGTACATGCGGAAGTGTGACACATGTGTTGGGCATGAAGCCCGTATAAATAAGCTTCTGTTTAAAGAAGCCCCCAGGTTTAATGAGCACGGATAGCGCGTCACTTTATGAGCCTTTAAAGGCTATAAGAGAGAGAGAGAGAGAGAGAGAGAGAGAGAAGAAGAGGAATGTAAGACAGAAAGTATATAAAAAATGGAGAGAGGAAGGAGACGAACACAGAGTCCGGCGCTAGGCATAGAATCTTCGGAGACGGGCTGCGTTCCATGGGTTCGGCTCGAGTCGGTTATCCGATGCATCTCGCAGGCGGTACGCTCCACCAGTCAGGACTTGGTCAATTATGAAGGGACCTTCCCACTTGGGCTTGAGTTTGTCCTTTTTCTTGTCCGGTAGTCGTAGAACTAATTCGCCAACGTTGTAATTTTTGGCCCGTACTTCTCTGCTTTGGTATCTTCGAGCCTGTTGTTGATAGAAAGCGGAACGGACTTTTGCCACGTCACGTTCCTCCTCCAATGCGTCCAAGCTGTCCTGCCGATCGAGCTCGGCTTCTCTTTCTTCGTACATGCGCACTCGAGGTGAGTCATGAATTATGTCGCAAGGCAAAACTGCCTCTGCACCGTACACCATAAAGAATGGTGTGTATCCGGTGGTGCGATTCGGCGTGGTCCGCAGCCCCCAGAGTACGGAGTCGAGCTCCTCTACCCAGTGCGTGTTAGATTCCTTGAGGGACCGCACTAATCTGGGTTTGATGCCGCTCATGATAAGACCATTTGCACGTTCGACCTGGCCGTTAGTTTGTGGGTGATAGACGGAAGCATAATCGAGCTTGATGCCCATGTTTTTGCACCAGAGTTTTACCTCGTCGGCCGTAAAGTTCGTGCCGTTATCCGTGATGATGCTGTGGGGGATGCCGTAACGGTGTACAACCCCGGATATAAAGTCTATCACCGGTCCGGATTCGGCCGTCTTAACAGGCTTGGCTTCTATCCATTTGGTGAACTTATCCACCATGACCAGTAAGTATTTTTGCTTGTGGGTTCCGCCTTTAAGGGGTCCAACCATGTCAAGCCCCCAGACCGCGAAGGGCCAAGTGATGGGGATAGTTTGGAGGGCGGTGGGTGGCATATGGCTTTGGTTTGCAAAGAGCTGGCAACCGGTGCATCGTTGGACTAAGTCCTGGGCGTCTGCCCGGGCCGTCGGCCAATAAAAGCCTGTACGGAAGGCCTTGCTTACAAGGGACCGAGCTGCCGCGTGATGACCGCCGAGTCCGGCATGAATTTCAGCCAGGAGGTTCCGCCCTTCCTCTTCGGAGATGCACCTTTGAAGGACTCCGGTAGTGCTTTTCTTATAAAGCTCTCCCTCGTGGACTTTGTAGGCTTTGGATCGCCGCACTATGCAGCGTGCCTCGTTTTGGTCCTCGGGGAGTTCCTGCCTAGTAAGGTAGGCGAGGAATGGTTCCATCCACGGGGCGATAACGGCCATTATTACGTGGGCTGAAGGTGTTATTTCATTGGTAGAGCCTCCGATTGTGTCGGAATGTTCGGTGTCGGGCAGTGCGGTTGGGTCCGGGCTGTTATTGTTCGGCTCCCCTTCCCATACTACGGATGGCTTGAACAACCTTTCCAAGAAGATGTTGGGGGGGGGGGACTACATCGCGTTTTGCGCCGATGCATGCCAGGACATCCGCTGCCTGATTATTTTCCCGGGCTATATGGTGGAATTCGAGCCCTTTGAACCGAGCTGACATTTTTAGGACGGCGTTGCGGTAAGCTGACATTTTTGGATCCTTGGCATCGAAGTCTCCATTTATTTGGGATATTGCGAGGTTCGAGTCCCCGCGCACCTCTAGGCGTTGAATGCCCATGGATACTGCCATCCGGAGACCGTGTAAAAGGGCCTCATATTCGGCTGCATTGTTGGAGTCCGTGTACATAACCTGGAGTACGTTTGAACTGTGTCTCCTGTGGGGGACGTCAAAACGACGCCAGCCCCCAGTCCGGCCAACATCTTGGAGCCGTCGAAATGCATGATCCAATTTGAATATGTGCCGTACTCTTTAGGGAGTTCAGCCTCCGTCCATTCTGCGACGAAGTCGGCCAAGACTTGCGACTTGATGGCTCGCTGTGGCTTATAAGTTATGTCGAATGGGAGGAGCTCAATGGCCCATTTTTCAATCCGGCCCGTTGCGTCGCGGTTGTTTATAATATCGTTAAGTGGCACTTTCGAGGCTACTGTTATTGAACACTCTTGAAAGTAGTGTTGTAGCTTCCGGGATGCCATGAATACCGCATACGCAATCTTTTGATAATGTGGGTACCGTGATTTGCAGGGAGTGAGGACAGTGGACACATAATAGACCGGCTTTTGAAGGGGGAATTTGTGTCCGTCCGTTTCTCGTTCGACCACGAGTATTGTGCTTACAACCTGATGTGTTGCTGCAATGTACAATAGCATTGGTTCGCCAATGTTTGGCGCGACCAGGACTGGGTTTGTTGCCAATATGGCTTTTATTTCGTCGAGTCCGGTCGTGGCTGCATCCGTCCATTCGAAGTGTTCGGTGCGCCGAATGAGGCGGTAAAGGGGTAGGGCCTTTTCTCCCAAGCGGGAGATAAAGCGGCTTAGAGCCGCCACGCATCCGGTTAACTTCTGTATTTGTTTGAGGTCCTTTGGGATATCCAGTTGCGACAGAGCTCGGATCTTGGCTGGATTTGCTTCAATTCCTCTACTGGATACAATGAAGCCCAAGAGCTTTCCGGCTGGAACGCCGAAAACACATTTTTCCGGGTTAAGCTTGATGTTGTATGTTCGGAGGTTATCGAATGTGAGCCTCAAGTCGTCTACTAGAGATTCAACATGTCTTGTTTTGACGACCACATCATCTACATATGCCTCCACTGTTTTGCCGATCTGGTTTGCCAGACATGTCTGAATCATGCGCTGATATGTTGCGCCGGCGTTTTTTAGCCTGAAGGGCATTGTGTTGAAGCAGAATGGGCCGTATGGTGTGATCAATGCCATTGCGGCTTGGTCTAGTTCTGCCATCTTGATTTGATGGTAGCCGGAATATGCATCGAGGAAACACAACGAATCGTGTCCTGCGGTAGCGTCGATAATTTGATCGATGCGGGGGAAGGGGAAGGGATCCTTTGGGCAAGCCTTGTTAAGGTCCTTAAAATCAATGCACAGGCGCCAGGATTTGTCCTTCTTTGGTACCATCACCAGGTTTGCTAGCCAGTCCGGATGTTTTATATCTCTGATGAATCCGGCCTCCAATAGCTTTGCTAGCTCTTCTCCCATGGCCTGTCTCTTAGGTTCGGAAAAACGCCGAAGAGCTTGTTTGACAGGCTTGAATCCTTTTAGGATATTTAAGCTGTGCTCGGCCAGCCTGCGTGGGATTCCTGGCATGTCTGAAGGGTGCCAGGCGAAAATGTCCTAGTTCTCTCGTAGGAACTCTCGCAGTGCGGCGTCTACATCAGGGTCTAAATGTGCCCCGATGGAAGCTGTTTTATTGGGGTCCGTTGGATGGACCTGGAATTTGACTATTTCATCCGCCGGTTTAAAGGAGGTGGACTTGGATCTTTTGTCGAGTACCACATCGTCCCTATTCACCGTAGAGCGCAGCACAGTCAGTTCCTCAGCCACTAGGGCTTCGGATAGTGCCTCGAGGGCCAGTGCGGCTGTCTTGTTTTCGGCGCGGAGTGCTATGTCCGGATCACTAGCGAGAGTGATGATCCCGTTAGGCTCGGGCATCTTGAGCTTCATGTACCCGTAATGGGGTATTGCTTGGAGGATTGTAAACGCTTCCCGCCCTAGCAGGACATGATAACCGCCGCTGAACGGAGCCACATGGAACATGACCTCTTCGAACCTGTAATTATCCGGCGTGCCGAACACCACATCTAGTGTGGTTTTTCCTGTACAGCATGCTTCCCGACTGGGGATTATTCCTCTAAAGGTTGTGCTACTTCGCTCAATGCGGTTCCAGTCTATTTCCATTTTTGAAGGGTTTCCTCATAAATGAGGTTCAATCCGCTGCCGCCGTCCATGAGTACCATGGTAAGACGAAAGTCGTCCACTATTGGACTGAGGACCAATGCGGCTGGTGCTCGGGCTGTTCGGAATTTAGATTCATCACTGGCGTTAAAGGTAATAGCCGTGTCACTCCATGGGTTTATTGTTGCTACTTGGTAGACTTCGGCAAGGCTGCAGAGTGTCCTTTTTCGCATATTATTTGATGCGGAAGTCTCGAAGACTGTTAATACCGTATTGGTGTATCTGGGGTGGCATTCTGTGGCCTCCGGAATTAGGAGATTTTCGCCAATTTTGGCCACCTGCCGGAGTATCCAACATGCTCTGAGGCTGTGAGTTGGTGTGGCATCCTCTGTACTGTGAATCTTACAGGGTCCATTAAGCCATCCTTCCAGTACGGTTCCATGCCCTGTAGAGGGTTTTTGCTTTTTAGTGCTTGACCCGGGTGTCTGGTGATGATGCACCCTTTTATTTCGGACTGGGTTTGTATTCAGGGCCGAATTGTCCCAAAATTTTATTTTGGTTTTCCAGGCGCTTTCCATCGCACAGTACTTCCGTACAATGGACGCCAAGTCAGTGAAGCATGTAATATCACGGCAACTTATGGCGTTGAGTATTCCCTTGTCCGTGCAATTATTGCAGAAGATTGAGATTGCGTCTTCCTCGCGACAGTCCCTTAGCATGTTCTTAACCAGGAGGAATCTGGCCCAGTAATGATGTACTGTTTCATCGGGCTCTTGCCTGATTTTGGATAGATCGCTTATGTTGGGGTGGGTGGGTGGAATTAAATCCGAGGCCTCACCCCATCTGAGGCTCAGAGGCCGAGGAATTTCTAAACTCGAAAATTTGGATTCCTGGATGATGTCCAATGAATCCAGCCCGTCGCCTGACTCTAAGTTCAGGTCTTGAGTGATATCCTCCCCTCCACGGGTATCCGGCTTGGAGGGATCGGGAATCCGGACGTAGCGAGTCCTTAAGATAGATGAAGGGTCGCCGTACTGTCCCTCTACCACGGCAATGTGATGGGTGCCTTGGGGAGAGTTAATCTCTCTCAGATCGGGTTTAGGCCCAATCTGGTCGTAATCCGTAGCGACTCCCAGGGCGGCGAAGCGATCCATGAGCTCGTTTATGGAGGAGAGCTCCATTGGATCTAACTGCTCGGCGAGTTCTGAGCTGACACGAAGATTGTTTTTGATGGCTCGAGAGGTCATCGTCGGCGCAGAAGCCGAACAGGCGGTCATAAGAAAACCAGCTAGCCGGAGGGTTTGGCCGACAGCCAAAGCTCCCTTAGCAACGGTGCCGTCTTTAAAGACGGGGCGAGGCATCCTTCCTGATGGCGACGACACAGAGGAATTCTCAATGAAAGCACCAATGTCGGTGTCAAAACCGGCGGATCTCGGGTAGGGGGTCCCGAACTGTGCGTCTAGGCCGGATGGTAACAGGAGGCAAGGGACATGAAGTTTTACCCAGGTTCGGGCCCTCTCGATGGAGGTAAAACCCTACATCCTTCTTGATTAATATTGATGATATGGGTAGTACAAGAGTAGATCTACCACGAGATCAGAGAGGCTAAACCCTAGAAGCTAGCCTATTGATGATTGTTGTTCTATATGTTGTTCTACGGACTAAAACCCTCTGGTTTATATAGACACTGGAGAGGGTTAGGGTTACATAGAGTCGGTTACAATGGTAGGAGATCTACATATCCGTATCGCCAAGCTTGCCTTCCACGCCAAGGAAAGTCCCTTCTGGACACGGGACGAAGTCTTCAATCTTGTATCTTCATAGTCCAGGAGTCCGGCTGAAGGTATAGTCCGGCCATCCCGACACCCCCTAATCCAGGACTCCCTCACTTGCCGATCACCGGGCAAGTCAACCAAAGTCCATAATTTGTTCTCATACATGGATCCCATCTCAGATTTCATGGCCTTAAGCCATTTTGCGGAATCTGGCTCACCATCGCTTCTTCATAGTTCGTAGGTTCACTGTCGGTGTCAAAACCGGCGGATCTCGGGTAGGGGGTCCCAAACTGTGCGTCTAGGCCGTATGGTAACAGGAGGCAAGGGACATGAAGTTTTACCCAGGTTCGTGCCCTCTCGATGGAGGTAAAACCCTACGTCCCGCTTGATTAATATTGATGATATGGGTAGTACAAGAGTAGATCTACCACGAGATCAGAGAGGCTAAACCCTAGAAGCTAGCCTATGGTATGATTGTTGTTGTCTATGTTGTCCTACGGACTAAAACCCTCCGGTTTATATAGACACCGGAGAGGGTTAGGGTTACACAAAGTCGGTTACAATGGTAGGAGATCTGAATATCCGTATCGCCAAGCTTGCCTTCCACGCCAAGGAAAGTCCCTTCCGGACATGGGACGAAGTCTTCAATCTTGTATCTTCATAGTCCAGGAGTCCGGCTGAAGGTATAGTCCGGCTATCCGAACACCCCCTAATCCAGGACTCCCTCAGTAGCCCCTGAACCAGGCTTCAATGACGACGAGTCCGGCGCGCAGATTGTCTTCGGCATTGCAAGGCGGGTTCCTCCTCCAAGTACTTCATAGAAGATTTTGAACACAAAGATAGTGTCCGGCTCTGCAAAATAAGTTTCCACATATTGCCATAGAGAGAATAACATTTACACGAATCTAATCTGCTGACGTATTCCGTAGTGTGTCACACCACGGCCAAGCCTTTATCCGAGTCGTTTCATTATCCCACCTCAGCGCGTCATGCGAGGCGGTTTCCTTGGCACGTCTTGTTAAAGCAGAGATCGTGTCCCCTTATTTCGGGATTCTCATCAATACGGGCGTGGGTAACCCAACCGTGCCATTCATTACGGCGCTTGGAGATAGGTGAGTTTTACCAGGCTGGTGTGGACACGTAGTTGCGTCTACCCATATAAGGGGATAAGGATCCACCTTTTCACCTACGCCTTCTTCCTCCTTTGCCTATCCATTCTCGCGCACTCGAGCTCCAGCGCCCAAGTCCGCACTCCCCACCTCAACCTTCTCCAGCCATGTCCGGAGCGGGAGGCAAGTGGATGGTCTCCTCCGTCACGGAGGGACCCATCAAAAAGCTGAGGAAGGCCAGATACCTGTCTAACGACATCGCGTACCGGCTTCCCGAAAAGGGGCAGCTCATCCCCACCCCTAGCCCCATGAGAGGGTGGTGTTCCTCCCCCCATTTCCTCCGCGGACTGAGCTTCCCTCTCCACCCATTTGTCCCGGGGCTCATGTTCTACTATGGCCTAGATTTCCACGATCTGGCCCCGAACTTTGTCCTCAACATCTCGGCGTTTATCATCGTGTGCGAGGCTTTCCTCCACATCCGCCCCCATTTCGGCCTATGGCTCAAGACTTTCAACGTTAAGCCGAAGGTGGTGCGTGGCAACCAAGCGGAGTGCGGAGGCGCCATGGTGGGCAAGATGGCCAACGTCCTATGGCTCGAGGGCTCCTTTGTGGAGACCCTGAAGGGGTGGCAATCGGGGTGGTTTTACATCACCGAGCCGCGCGACCCTGAATGGGTCGCACCCCCCGAGTTTCGATCCGGACCCCCTACGCGGCTCACCTCCTGGAAGGAGACGGGCCTGTCGTGGGGTAAGAAATGAGAGCTGACCGGACTCCAAACATGCATCCAAACCCTGGTAGACAAGAAGCTCAAGCTTGTCAATGTAGTCCAGGTTATGCTCATCCGCCTGATCCTCCCGTGTCAACAACGGGCTTTCAACCTGTGGGAGTTCGACCCGGCGCGGCACCAGACTCTGAGCAGGCTCTTCGACACGACATACGAAGATGCCTAGAAGGTGCTTTTCAAGGGCGCCGAGGCCCCCGCATCCTCTACTGAGGATCGCGGATTCAGTACGCAGCGTCACGCTCATGCGGTAAGATGTTTTTTTCCTTTTACAGTGTATCAGTTTTTCATAGTTTGACTCCATGCGGGATCTAAGCTCCCTTACCTTTGACAGGATTGGCAGGTGACGTCCGGACAGATCAACTGTCCGGCTCCTTTGCCCGAAGGCCCAGCGGACGCTCGCTTGGCGAAGCTGCTGGATCCGGCACCCTATGTGGTGCCGGAGAAGAAGGCCGCGAAAAAGGCCACGGGGACTCGAAAGAGTGCCCGGCGCCAGGAGGTGTCGGATCCATCATCCGACGGTTTCGAGGCGCATTCCTCCCGTGAAGACGAGGAGGAAGAAGAAGAGACCTCTCCCCCTCCAGCGGGAGGAGAGAAGAAAAGGAAGGCCGCCCTCTCTGGGGAGGCCGGAGGGTCCAAGAAGGGGAAAACCCTTCCTCCGGACTACTCCACCGACGCCGACGACGGCGGAGAGGAGTGGCAGCCTAGGGCCAAGCCCCTGGCAAAATCGTAAGTATCCGGATACTAGAGTAATTCATAGTATTCGTTTATTGCACAGCTTTCCCTTATGTCAAATATGTTCATGCAGCCCACCCAAAGACCGGCTCGACGCATCGTCGAGCGGCTCACTGGACTCGTCAGACGTGAACTCGCTTCCGACGGCTTCCTCCCCCCGCCCTACGGACGACACCGAAGTGTTGTCCCAACAGGTTCCAAGCCAGGAGGAGGTGGTCCTGGAGGCACCGCAGGGCGACCTCCCGGACTCCAGGAGTAAATGGGATGAAACCCCCAAGGGCTCCAAGTCCGGCTCTAGGCCGGACTCCGCTCCGGAGCCTTCAAAGGTTCCAGAGTCCGGCGGGGGACCTCCTTCCAAGAGGAGCAAGCCCACCGTACCGGTGTCCCCCGTCCAACCGGAGGCGCCGGACAATCTGTTGGAGGCGCTCCAAGGCGCCTGCATCGACGAGGAGCACCACACTATTATGAGTGCGGTGGTCCAGAAGGTTCAGTCCGCCAAGAGCAGACTGACTGAAGCTTGTACGAGCCTTTTAATAGGCTTTGAGGTAAGTAAAGAATGTGTAAATAATGTTACCGCATAGACAGTAGCCCCTGATGCTCTGTTTGGCGTTCGGGAAGAAAAGCCAAATAGAGGATCAAATAAAATTCGCAGGAGTCTAACAAAAAGGAGTCAATATGCGTATGCAGGCTTCTCTGCTTGCGTCTGCCGCACTAACTGCGGAAGTGGACACGCTAAAGCAGAACCTCGAGCGGTCCGAGCAAGAGCTCGGGCGCGCCAAGAAGCAGCTCGAGGACAATGAAGGTAAGAAATACCTTGTTTAAATATATATAAAAAGGTGCAATTGCAAAAAATGACAGGATTATCGTGGCTATTTTAGGGGCCATGTCTGAGGTGGCGACCCTTAAGCAAGCGCTGCTCGAGGCTGAGAAGAAAGCGGCCATGGAGCGCACCGAGCGGGAGAGGTATGAGGCCCAGGTTGGCAAGGTGCGGCAAGAGCTCCAGGTTCTCATGAAAAAGCATGAGAGTTTGGAGCTTGACTCAAAAAAGCGAGCGTCCGAGCTCGCGGCGGCTATTGAAAATGCCAAGTCTGCCAAAGCCAAATCCCAGAAGACCCTCCAGGAGTTGGATGAGGTGAAGAAGATAGCGGCGGGTAAGGCATTCTTTATGCAAAGCAAACACATAAACGTGAGTTAGTTGTTACTTACCCGAATCCGGAGCTCTCCAGGAGCATTCGCAGATCTTCCCTGGAGTGTGTCCGATGCCGCCGCATTCTATCAAGGCGAGGAGGGCAGCTCGACAGAGAATGTGTTCTGGTCTCAGTATGCTGAGGCCGGACACCCCGTGCCCCTGAGCGACCAGATGAAGCAACTGGTCGAGCTCCACAAGGCGGCCGAACAGGCCATGAAGGGCCTCCTAGTTCGGCTGTGGCCTGGAGAGGCTCTGCCTGGGAGCTATTTCGGGCTGGTGCGGCGGCTGGTGGAGGCCTGTCCAAGGCTCGAAGTCATCAAGCGCTCCGTCTGCATTGAAGGTGCCCATAGGGCCTTGCCCATGCTAAGGTGCACTGGGGCAAGCTGGATGCTGAGAAACTTGTGAAGGATGGGCCACCGCCGGGGAAAGAGCATCGCAAGCCCGAGAATTATTATAAGGATGTTCTGAAGGGTGCCTGCCTTGTGGCGGATGAATGTTCTAGGGATGTAATTTTTGAGTGAAACTTGCTCGTTTTGTCCTGTGCGCTGGAAACTTGTTCATATGCACTAAGCAATGCTATTTGTAATTTAAAATATTACCTTCTGTGTGGCTGTTTATCAATTCTGAGAGATGGCAAGTCGTCGGCTTCTGCCCCCGTGCCGCTAGTGCTGGGGTGTTCGGGGATAACCTGAGCGCTCTTTTTCCCATGTTTGGGTCCTTCGAGGGAGGCGCTCAGCCCAACGAACAAGGCAATCAGACTATAATGCATGAACACTCTCACTTAGCCATAGAATTCTATAATTTTAAATTTTGGCGAAGCCCCTGGTATTCGGAAGACCGAGTTCGGGGCACTATCCATGCCCTGGCTGGACAGAGCCGGCTCCTTGCCCTAAGCGGCATAAGTCTTTAGGGACTCGAAAAACCTCTCGAACAGCGACCAGCTCTCGCTTCATCATGACAGTTAGTTTTAGCTTTCTCCACTGAGGTGCTCGACCCAGCTCAACTGGGGCACAATCGCAGTGGTTCTCCTAGTGCTACCTTAGCCGATATAGCGGAACGTAAGGCACCAAAACATAGGAGCCGGGCAAACCCAACTATTGACCCAAGACATGATTCGGAGTCGATGCATATAATGCTATAAGTTCGGGGTGTCGCACTTGTTAAAGTGTTCAGACTTCTCACACCATATTGAGGGGGACTAAAGCCCCTGGCGTTTTTTGGCCGTACCAACGTGTATGGGTGCAACATGTCATTAAGGAACATATATATATAAAGAAAAAAAGAGTAATGCAAAAATAGACAAAAGCTATGCATTGTTTATTAAAAAGGGGCTGCGATTAAAGCAGAACGATACAAATAATGCGATAAGTGAAAGGTTGGACTATTTAACATGTCCGTTCCAGGGGCAAGTTGCGGAATAGTATGCGGAACAGGTATACTGCTCGTGATAGAGACCACCTGGGAGTTCCGTAATGCGGCGTGGCTTGTCTGCTTCCCTGGTTCTTGCATCGTTTGTGCGGCAATTGAATTGCCGAACAGGCCTTCCGAAGGATGGAGTCCTGAAAGTAAGAGAAAATTAAAAAATCGGCAGCCCCTGGTATGGTTTAGGCCGTGTTTCGGGCGTGCCGTGATGGTGCCCCTCCCCCTGTACCCATGGTATCTCTAGAGCGTAGTTATGTACGCGAAGTACTGGCGTCGCCTTTTTGCGAGGGTTGGGGTTGGGGCCGCATTGCTACGCCTGCTCGGATCGTGCCAGGCGGTCTTGTTGTAGGTTACTCCGGGCGCGCTTGACGGTGTCCGGTCGTTTAGTGGCTGGACTGGAGAACTGCCTGGAGAGGCTGCTTTGTACTTCCGTTGCAAGGGCCGCCGTGTGCTCCTCCGTTCGGAGGGAGTGTTCGGTGTTTCCATTGACCGTAATTACTCCTCGATGGCCTGGAATCTTGAGCTTAAGGTATGCGTAGTGCGGTACCGCATTGAACTTGGCGAATGCGGTTCGCCCGAGGAGTGCGTGATAACCACTGCGGAACGGGACTATGTCGAAGATTAAATCCTCGCTTCGGAAATTATCCGGAGATCCGAAGACCACTTCAAGTGTGACTGAGCCTGTACAGTTGGCCTCTACACCTGGTATTACGCCTTTAAAGGTCGTTTTGGTGGGCTTAATCCTCGAGGGATCTATGCCCATTTTCCGCACTGTATCCTGGTAAAGCAGGTTCAGGCTGCTGCCGCCGTCCATAAGGACTCTAGTGAGATGAAATCCGTCAATAATTGGGTCTAGAACCAATGCGGCGAATCCGCCATGACGGATGCTAGTGGGATGGTCCCTTCGATCAAAAGTGATCGGGCAGGAGGACCATGGGTTGAACTTTGGGGCGACTGGCTCCACCGCGTATGTGTCCCTTAACGCACGCTTCCGCTCCCTTTTGGGGACGTGGGCTGTGTATATCATGTTCACCGTCCGCACTTGTGGGGGAAAACCCTTCTGTCCACTGTTGTTCGGCGGCCGGGGCTCCTCGTCGTCATCGCTATGCAGCCCCTTGTCTTCATTTTCGGTGTTTGACTTGCCTGCCTGCTTGAACACCCAACAATCCCTGTTGGTGTGATTGGCCGGCTTTTCAGGGGTGCCATGTATCTGGCACAAGCGGTCGAGTATTCAGTCCAAACTGGACGGGCCCCTAGGATTCCTTTTGAATGCCTTTTTCCGCTGAACGGATTTAGAGCCTCTGAATCCGGCATTAACTGTCGTATCCTCAACATTGTCGCCGTTAATGCGGCGCTTCTGCTTGTTGCGACGCGACCTGCCACTGCTGTCCCTGGTGTCCGAGTTACCAGGGTGCTTGGTCATGTTGTTGCTATGAGCAAGCCAGCTGTCTTCTCCCGCGCAAAAGCGGGTCATGAGTGTCGTGAGTGCTGCCATAGATTTCGGCTTTTCCTGTCCAAGGTGCCGGGCCAGCCACTCGTCACGGATATTGTGCTTGAAGGCTGCTAGGGCCTCAGCGTCCGGACAGTCGACTATTTGATTTTTCTTTGTTAGGAACCGTGTCCAGAATTGCCTGGCCGATTCCTCTGGCTGCTGAATTACGTGACTTAGGTCATCGGCGTCTGGGGTCACACATAAGTGCCCTCGAAATTGTCGAGGAATGTGGCTTCCAGGTCCTCCCAACAACTGATTGATCCTGTTGGCAAGCTGTTAAGCCAATGCCGAGCTGGTCCTTTAAGCTTGAGTGGGAGGTATTTGATGGCGTGGAAATCGTCGCCGCGGGCCATGTGGATATGAAGGAGATAGTCCTCGATCCATACCGCAGGATCTGTTGTGCCATCATATGATTCGATGTTTACGGGTTTGAAACCCTCGGGGATTTTATGATCCATTATTTTGTCTGTGAAGCATAGTGGGTGTGCAGCGCCTCTGTACTGGGCTATATCACGACGTAGCTCCAATGAGCTTTGTCTACCGCGGCTTGAGTGGAGCGCCGAGAGGCCTCTCTGTCGCGGCCACGAGGTGGCCGGTCGGCCGCATCAAGTGCTTCCTCCTCTAATCGGGGTAGCAACCTGCGCTTTGGGTAGCTCTTGGAGGGGCGTTCGAGTTTATGCTCCTCGGCCGCAAGGACTTCAGTCCATTTGTCGACTAGCAAATCTTGATCAGCTCTAAGTTGTTGCTGTTTTTTCTTGAGGCTTCTTGTCGTGGCCATAAGCCTGCGTTGAAAACGCTCTTGCTCGACGGGATCCTCTGGCACGACGAATTCGTCGTCGTCGAGGCTTGCCTCGTCTTCGGAGGGAGGCATATAATTATCATCCTCGACCTCTATGTCAGCCGCTCTCTCCTGAGGGCTGGTTTCTCCATCCTCCTGTGCTAAATCTTGCTGGAGGGGGTTTTCTTTGGCACTTTCCGGAGTATTATTATCTCCCGTGCCGGAATCGCCGCATTTGTTTTGGCGGGATTTTGAGCGGTGCCGCTGACGCCAGCGCTTAGGCTGTTTCTTGGAGGGGTCATCCTGCGCTGTTCCATCGCCATCTCCTTTTTTTGGGGTGTCCACCATGTATATGTCATATGACGATGTGGCTTTCCAGGGCCTAGTAGGCGCTGGTTCTTCATCATCTCCTCCATCGGCGTCCATACCGTCGATGTCTTCGGAGTCAAAGTCGAGCATGTCGGTTAAATCATCAAAAGTGGCTACAAAGTGGGTGGTGGGTGGGCTTTGAATTTCTTCATCGTCCATATCCCAACCTTGCTGACTGTAGTCCGGCCAGGGCTCTCCTGACAAAGAGAGAGACTTCAGTGTCTTTAGAATATCGCCGAAAGGCGAGTGCTGAAAGATGTCCGCGGCAGTAAACTCCATGATCGGCACCCAATCGGATTCGATCGGCAGTGGCGCGGAGGGTTCGGAGTCCGGAGAGGAGTCCAACTCCTTGGAATCACGAGTCTCGCAGAGTGCGGGGCTGGTGTTTGGCTCAATCGCCGTTGGGATCGCAGCCCCCGAGGTGGCGTCCAACCGCCCATCCTCGATCGGCGCAGTTGGCTCCGAATTAAGGGTCGAAGCCGATGCGGGTGCGGCCTCCAGGGCACTGTTCGGTGGCAGAGCTAGATCATGCTCGTCGGGACAGTGTGACGCGCTCGGCAGTGGCTCGAATCCGTCGAAGATCAAGTCCCCGCGGATGTTAGCCGTGTAGTTAAAACTTCCAAATCGGACCTGACGGCCAGGGGCGTAGCTTTCGATCTGCTCCAGATGGCCAAGTGAATTGGCCCGCAGTGCGAAGCCGCCGAAGACGAAGATCTGTCCGGGGAGGAAGGTCTCACCCTGGACTGCATCGCTATTGATGATCGTAGGAGCCATCGAGCCTGACGGCGACGACACAGAGGAACTCTCAATGAAAGCACCAATGTCGGTGTCAAAAGCGGCGTATCTCGGGTAGGGGGTCCCGAACTGTGCGTCCAGGCTGGATGGTAATAGGAGTCAAGGGACACGAAGTTTTACCCAGGTTCGGTCCCTCTCAATGGAGGTAAAACCCTACGTCCTGCTTGATTAATATTGATGATATGGGTAGTACAAGAGTAGATCTACCACAAGATCGGAGAGGCTAAACCCTAGAAGCTAGCCTATGGTATGATTGTTGTTGTCTATGTTGTCCTACGGACTAAAACCCTCCGGTTTATATAGACACCGGAGAGGGTTAGGGTTACACAAAGTCGGTTACAATGGTAGGAGATCTGAATATCCGTATCGCCAAGCTTGCCTTCCACGCCAAGGAAAGTCCCTTCCGGACACGGGACAAAGTCTTCAATTTTGTATCTTCATAGTCCCGGAGTCCGGCTGGAGGTATAGTCCGGCTATCCGAACACCCCCTAATCCAGGACTCCCTCATTCACCATGGTCAAGCAACATGATTTCCAGAATAGGATTACCGTACCACTCTGGTGCGGATCTTACTCTGGTTGACCTATGAGGTTCGGTAGTAACTTGATCTGAAGTTTCATGATCATCATCATTAGCTTCCTCACTAATTTGTGTAGGAGTCACAGGAACAGATTTCTGTGATGAACTACTTTCCAATAAGGGAGCAGGTACAATTACCTCATCAAGTTCTACTTTCCTCCCACTTACTTCTTTCGAGAGAAATTCCTTCTCTAGAAAGGATCCACTTTTAGCAACAAAGATCTTTTCTTTGGATCTATGATAGAAGGTGTACCCAAGAATTTCCTTTGAGTATCGTCTACGTACCCTCGTAGACCGTAAGCGGAAGCGTTATGAGAACGCGGTTGATGTAGTTGTACGTCTTCACGATCCGACCGATCCAAGTACCGAACGCATGACACCTCCGAGTTCAGCACACGTTCAACTCTATGACGTCCCACGAACTTCGATCCAGCAGAGCTTCACGGGAGAGTTCCGTCAGCACGACGGCGTGATGATGGTGATGATGTTGCTACCGACACAAGGCTTCGCCTAAGCACCGCTACGATGTGATCAAGGTGGATTATGATGGAGGGGGCACCGCACATGACTTGGAACAATCAACTTGTGTCTCCTAGGGTGTCCCCCTGCCCCCCTATATAAAGGAGCAAGGGGGGAGGCCGGTCGGCCCTTGCAGGGCGTGCCAGGAGGAGGAGTTCTCCTCCTAGTAGGAGTAGGACCCCCTTTACTACTCCTACTAGGAGGGGGAAAGGAAGTAGGAGAGGGGGAAGGAAGGAGAGGGAGGAAAGGAGGAAAGGGGCCCCGGCCCCCTAGTCCAATTCCGTTTGGGCTAGGGGGGCGCGCGCCCTGCCTCCTCTCTTCCACCACTTGGCCCATGAGGCCCAATACGTCTTCCCCGTATTCCCATAACTCCCCGGTACTCCGAAAAATACACGAATCACTTAGAACCTTTTCGATGTCCGAATATAGTCGTCCAATATATCGAAATTTATGTCTTGACCATTTTGAGACTCCTCGTCATGTCCCCGATCTCATCCGGGACTTCGAACTACCTTCGGTACATCAAATCACATAAACTCATAATACCGATCGTCACCAAACGTTAAGCGTACGGACCCTACGGGTTTGAGAACTATGTAGACATGACCGAGACACGTCTCCGGTCAATAACCGATAGCGGAACCTGGATGTTCATATTGGTTCCTACATATTCTACGAAGATCTTTATCGGTCAAACCGCATAACAACATACGTTGTTCCCTTTGTCATCAGTATGTTACTTGCCCGAGATTCGATCGTCGGTATCTCAATACCTAGTTCAATCTCATTACAGACAAGTCTCTTTACTCGTTTTCGTAATGCATCATCCCGCAACTAACTCATTAGTTGCATTGCTTGCAAGGTTTATAATGATGTGCATTACTGAGTTGACCCAGAGATACCTCTCCGACAATCGGAGTGACAAATCCTAATCTCGATCTATGTCAACTCAACAAGTACCATCGGAGACACCTATAGAGCACCTTTATAATCACACAGTTACGTTGTGACGTTTGGTAGCACACAAAGTGTTCCTCTGGTAATCGGGACTTGCATAATCTCATAATCATAGGAACATGTATAAGTCATGAAGAAAGCAATAGCAGTAAACTAAAACGATCAAGTGCTAAGCTAACGGAATGGGTCAAGTCAATCACATCATTCTCCTAATGATGTGATCCCGTTTATCAAATGACAACTCATGTCTATGGTTAGGAAACATAACCATCTTTGATTAACGAGCTAGTCAAGTAGAGGCATACTAGTGACACTCTGTTTGTCTATGTATTCACACATGTATTATGTTTCCGGTTAATACAATTCGAGCATGAATAATAAACATTTATCATGAAATAAGGAAATAAATAATAACTTGATCACACTATCAAAACGTTTATTCCAACTCTGAGAGGCTTGCACCAGTCCATAAATGGATCGCTGGAGCTTGCACACTTTGTTAGCACACTTTGGATCGATAAAACCTTCAGGTTGCATCATATACAACTCTTCTTCCAAAAATCCATTCGGGAATGCAGTCTTTACATCCATTTGCCAAAGTTCATAATCATAAAATGCGGCAATTTCTAACATGATTCGGACAGACTTAAGCATCGCTATGGGTGAGAAGGTCTCATCATAGTCAACTCCTTGAATTTGTCAAAAACCTTTCACAACAAGTCGAGCTTTGTAGACAGTAACATTACCGTCAGTGTTAGTCTTCTTCTTGAAGATCCATTTATTCTCGATGGCTTGCCGATCGTCGGGCAAGTCAACCAAAGTCCACACTTTGTTCTCATACATGGATCCCATCTCAGATTTCATGGCCTCAAGCCATTTTGCTGAATCTGGGCTCATCATCGCTTCCTCATAGTTCGTAGGTTCGTCATGGTCAAGTAACATGACCTCCAGAACAGGATTACCGTACTACTCTGGTGCGGATCTTACTCTGGTTTACCTACAAGGTTCGGTAGTAACTTGATCTGAAGTTTCATGATCATCATCATTGGCTTCCTCACTAATTGGTGTAGGTGTCACAGGAACCGGTTTCTGTGATGGACTACTTTCCAATAAGGGAGCATGTATAGTTACCTCATCAAGTTCTACATTCCTCCCACTCACTTCTTTCGAAAGAAACTCCCTCTCTAGAAAGGATCCATTCTTAGCAACAAATGTCTTGCCTTCGGATCTGTGATAGAAGGTGTACCCAACAGTCTCCTTTAGGTATCCTATGAAGACACATTTCTCCGATTTGGGTTCGAGCTTATTAGGTTGAAACTTTTTCACATAAGCATCGCAGCCCCAAACTTTAAGAAACGACAACTTTGGTTTCTTGCTAAACCATAGTTCATAAGGCATCGTCTCAACGGATTTAGATGGTGCCCTATTTAACGTGAACGCAGCTATCTCTAAAGCGTAACCCCAAAATGATAGCGGTAAATCAGTAAGAGACATCATAGATTGCACCATATCTAGTAAAGTACGATTACGACGTTCGGACACACCATTACGCTGTGGTGTTCTGGGTGGCGTGAGTTGCGAAACCATTTCACATTGTTTCAAATGAAGACCAAACTCGTAACTCAAATATTCTCCTCCATGATCAGATCGTAGAAACTTTATTTTCTTGTTACGATGATTTTCCACTTCACTCTGAAATTCTTTGAACTTTTCAAATGTTTTAGACTTATGTTTAATCAAGTAGATATACCCATATCTCCTCAAATCATCTGTGAAGGTGAGAAAATAACGATACCTGCCGCGAGCCTCAATATTCATCGGACGACATACATCAGTATGTATGATTTCCAACAAATCTGTTGCTCGCTCCATAGTTCCGGAGAACGGCATTTTAGTCATCTTGCCCATGAAGCATGGTTCGCAAGTACCAAGTGATTCGTAATCAAGTGATTCCAACAGTCCATCAGAATGGAGTTTCTTCATGCGCTTTACACCAATATGACCTAAACGACAGTGCCACAAATAAGTTACACTATCATTATCAACTCTGCATCTTTTGGCTTCAACATTATCAATATGTGTATCACTACTATCGAGATTCATTAAAAATAGACCACTCTTCAAGTGTGCATGACCATAAAAGATATTACTCATATAAATAGAACAACCATTATTTTCTGATTTAAATGAATAACCGTCTCGCATCAAACAAGATCCAGATATAATGTTCATGCTCAACGCTGGCACCAAATAACAATTATTCGGGTCTAAAACTAATCCCGAAGGTAGATGTAGAGGCAGCGTGTCGACGGCGATCACAACGACTTTGGAACCATTTCCCACGCGCATCATCACCTCGTCCTTAACCAATCTTCGCTTAATCCATAGTCCCTGTTTTGAGTTGCAAATATTAGCAACAGAACCAATATCAAATACCCAGGTGCTACTGCGAGCTTTAGTAAGGTACACATCAATAACATGTATATCACATATACCTTTGTTCACCTTGCCATCCTTCTTATCCGCCAAATACTTGGGGCAGTTCCGCTTCCAGTGACCAGTCCCTTTGTAGTAGAAGCACTCAGTCTCAGGCTTAGGTCCAGACTTGGGTTTCTTCTCTTGAGCAGCAACTTGTTTGCCGTTCTTCTTGAAGTTCCCTTTCTTCTTCCCTTTACCTTTTTTCTTGAAACTGGTTGTCTAGTTGACCATCAACACTTGATGCTCCTTCTTTATTTCTACCTCCGCAGCTTTTAGCATTGCGAAGAGCTCAGGAATTGTCTTATCCATCCATTGCTTATTATAGTTCATGACGAAGCTCTTGTAGCTTTGTGGTAGTGATTGAAGAACTCTGTCAATGACACTATCAACAGGAAGATTAACTCCCAGTTGAGTCAAGTGGTTATGGTACCTAGACATTCTGAGTATATGTTCACTGACAGAACTATTATCCTCCATCTTGCAGCTGTAGAACTAATTGGAGACTTCACATCTCTCAATCCGGTCATTTGCTTGAAATATTAACTTCAACTCCTGGAACATCTCATATGCTCCCTGACGTTCAAAACAACGTTGAAGTCCCGGTTATAAGCCGTAAAGCATGGCACACTGAACTATCGAGTAGTCATCAGCTTTGCTCTGCCAGATGTTCATAACATCTAGCGTTGCTCCTGCAGCGGGTTTGGCACCTAGCGGTGCTTACAGGACGTAATTCTTCTGTGCAACAATGAGGATAATCCTCAAGTTACGAACCCAGTCCGTGTAATTTCTACCGTCATCTTTCAACTTTGCTTTCTCAAGGAACACATTAAAATTTAATGGAACAACAACACGGACCATCTATCTACAACAACATAGACAAGCAAAATACTATCAGGTACTAAGTTCATGATAAATTAAAGTTCAATTAATCATATTTAAGAACTCCCACTTAGATAGACATCCCTCTAATCATCTAAGTGATCACATGATCCATATCAACTAAACCATGACCGATCATCCCGTGAAATGGAGTAGTTTTCAAATGCTGAACATCACTATGTTGATCATATGTACTATATGATTCACGCTCGACCTTTCGGTCTCAGTGTTCCGAGGCCATATCTGCATATGCTAGGCTCGTCAAGTTTAACCCGAGTATTTCTGCGTGTGCAAAACTGGCTTGCACTGAAGAAAATATGCCCTAGAGGCAATAATAAAGTTATTATTTATTTCCTTATATCATGATAAACGTTTATTATTCATGATAGAATTATATTAACCGAAAACTTAATACATGTGTGAGTACATAGACAAACAGAGTGTCACTAGTATGCCTCTACTTGACTAGCTCGTTGATCAAAGATGGTTATGTTTCCTAACCATAGACATGAGTTTTCATTTGATAAACGGGATCACATCATTAGGAGAATGATGTGATTGACTTGACCCATTCTGTTAGCTTAGCACTTGACCGTTTTAGTTTACTACTATTGCTTTCTTCATGACTTATACATGTTCCTATGACTATGAGATTATGCAACTCCCGATTACCGGAGGAACACTTTGTGTGCTACCAAACGTCACAACGTAACCGGGTGATTATAAAGGTGCTCTACAGGTGCCTCCGATGGTACTTGTTGAGTTGGCATAGATCGAGATTAGGATTTGTCACTCCGATTGTCGGAGAGGTATCTCTGGGCCCTTTCGGTAATGCACATCACTATAAGCCTTGCAAGCAATGCAACTAATGAGTTAGTTGCGGGATGATGCATTACGGAAATGAGTAAAGAGACTTGCCGGTAATGAGATTGAACTAGGTATTGAGATACCGACGATCAAATCTCGGGCAAGTAACATACCGATGACAAAGAGAACAACGTATGTTGTTATGCGGTTTGACCGATAAAGATCTTCATAGAATATGTAGGAGCCAGTATGAACATCCAGGTTCCGCTATTGGTTATGTCTCGGTCATGTCTACATAGTTCTCAAACCCGTAGGGTCCGCACGCTTAACGTTCAGTGACGATCGGTATTATGAGTTTATGTGATTTGATGTACCGAAGGTAGTTCGGAGTCCCGGATGAGATTGGGGACATGCGAGGAGTCTCGAAATGGTCGAGACGTAAAGATCAATATATTGGACGACTATATTCGGACATCGGAAAGGTTCTGAGTGATTCGGGTATTTTTCGGAGTACCGGGGAGTTACGGAATACGGGGAAGAAGTATTGGGCCTCATGGGCCAAGTGGTGGAAGAGAGTGTTGGGGATCGTTGCAGAAATTAAAATTTTTCTACGCATCACCAATATCAATCTATGGAGAGACTAGCAACCAGAGAGAGATAGAGAGAGAGAGAGAGGAGTGCATCTTCATACCCTTGAAGACCGCGAGACGGAAGCGTTACAAGAACGCGGATGAAGGAGTCGTACTCGCAGCGATTCAGATCGCAGTTGATTCCGATCTAAGCGCCGAACAACGGCGCCTCCGCGTTCAACACACGTGCAGCACGGGGACGTCTCCTCCTTCTTGATCCAGCAAGGGGGGAGGAGAAGTTGGGGAAGAACTCCGGCAGCATAATGGCGTGGTGGTGGAGCTTGCCGTTCTCTGGCAGGGCTTCGCCAAGCTCAACGGAGGAGGGGGTGTAGAAGAGGGGGAGGGTTGTGCCTTGGATGAGGTGCTGCTATCCTCCCTCCTCCCCTCTATTTATAGGGCGAAGGGGGAAGGGGGCCGACCCCTATAGATGAGATCTAGAGGGGGGCGGCCAAGGGGAGGGGGCTTGCCCCCCCAAGCCAAGGGGGTGCCCCCTTTAGGGTTTCCCCTCAACCCTAGGCGCATCGGCCTGATACGTCTCCAACGTATCTATAATTTTCTATTGTTCCATGCTATTATATTATTGACCTTGGATGTTTTATATGCATTACTATGCTATTTTATATGATTTTTGGGACTAACCTATTAACCTAGAGCCCAGTGCCAGTTTATATTTTTTCCTTGTTTTTAAGTATCGCGGAAAAGGAAAATCAAACGGAGTCCAATTGACCCGAGACTTCACGGAGATCATTTTTGGACCAGAAGAAGCCCACGGAGTACCGGAGGTGGGCCAGAAGAGCCCCGAGGCCACCACGAGGGTGGGGGCGCGCCCTACCCCCTAGGCACGCCCCCTGCCTCGTGGGCCCCTCGTGGCTCCCCTAACCGACTTCTTTCGCCTATATATATCCATATACCCTAAAAACATCCGAGAACAGAATAGATCGGGAGTTCCACCGCCAGAAGCCTCCGTAGCCACCGAAAACCAATCTAGACCCGTTCTGGCACCCTGCCGGAGGGGGAATCCCTCTCCAGTGGCTATCTTCATCATCCCGACGCTCTCCATGACGAGGAGGGAGTAGTTCACCCTTGGGGCTGAGGGTATGTACCAGTAGCTATGTGTTTGATCTCTCTCTCTCTCTCTCTCTCTCTCTCGTGTTCTTGAGGTGGTACGATCTTGATGTATCGCGAGCTTTGCTATTTGATACGTCTCCAACATATCTATAATTTTTGATTGTTCCATGCTATTATATTATCAACCCTGGATGTTTTATATGCATTTATATGCTATTTTATATGATTTTGGGACTAACCTATTAACCCAGAGCCCAGTGCCAATTTCTGTTTTTTCCTTGTTTTAGAGTATCACAGAAAAGGAAAATCAAACGGAGTCCAATTGACCTGAAACTTCACGGAACTTATTTTTTGAACGGAAGCAAACCAGAAGACTTGGGGTGTACGAAAGGGAAGCAACGAGGAAGGCACGAGGCAGGGGGCGCGCCCACCCCCTGGGCGCGCCCTCCACCCTCATGGGCCCCGGCCCCCCTGATGTACTTCTTCCTCCTATATATACCCATATGCCCTAAAAACTTCGGGGAGCACAATAGATCGGGAGTTCCGCCGCCAGAAACCTCCGTAGCCACCGAAAGCCAACCTAGACCCGTTACGACACCCTGCCGGAGGGGGAATCCCTCTCCGGTGGCCATCTTCATCATCCTGGTGCTCTCCATGACGAGGAGGGAGTAGTTCTCCCTCGGGGCTGAGGGTATGTACCAGTAGCTATGTGTTTGATCTCTCTCTCTCTCTCGTGTTCTTGATTTGGCATGATCTTGATGTATCGCGAGCTTTGCTATTATAATTGGATCTTATGTTTCTCCTCCCCCTCTACTCTCTTGTAATGGATTGAGTTTCCCCCCTTGAAGTTATCTTATCGGATTGAGTCTTTAAAGATTTGAGAACACTTGATGTATGTCTTGCCGTGCGTATCTGTGGTGACAATGGGATATCACGTGATTCACTTGATGTATGTTTTGGTGATCAACTTGCGGGTTCCGCCCATGAACCTATGCATAGGGGTTCGCACACGTTTTCGTCGTGATTCTCCGGTAGAAACTTTGGGGCACTCTTTGAGGTTCTATGTGTTGGTTGAATAGATGAATCTGAGATTGTGTGATGCATATCGTATAATCATACCCACAGATACTTGAGGTGACATTGGAGTATCTAGGTGACATTAGGGTTTTGGTTGATTTGTGTCTTAAGGTGTTATTCTAGTATGAACTCTAGGGCTGTTTGTGACACTTATAGGAATAGCCCAACGGATTGATTGGAAAGAATAACTTTGAGGTGGTTTCGTACCCTACCATAATCTCTTCGTTTGTTCTCCGCTATTAGTGACTTTGGAGTGACTCTTTGTTGCATGTTGAGGGATAGTTATGTGATCCAATTATGTTATTATTGTTGAGAGAACTTGTACTGGTGAAAGTATGAACCCTAGGCCTTGTTTCAACGCATTGCAATACCGTTTACGCTCACTTTTATCATCAGTTACCTTGCTGTTTTTATATTTTCAGATTACAAAAACCATTATCTACTATCCATATACCACTTGTATCACCATCTCTTCGCCAAACTAGTGCACCTATACAATGTACCATTGTATCAGGTGTGTTGGGGACACAAGAGACTCTTTGTTATTTGGTTGCAGGGTTGCTTGAGAGATACCATCTTCATCCTACGCCTCCTACGGATTGATAAACCTTAGGTCATCCACTTGAGGGAAATTTGCTACTGTCCTACAAACCTCTGCACTTGGAGGCCCAACAACGTCTAGAAGAAGAAGGTTGTGTAGTAGACATCACTATTATATTTGGATCTTATGATGTTTCTCCCCCTCTACTCTCTTGTGATGAATTGAGTTTTCCCTTTGAAGTTATCTTATCGGATTGAGTCTTTAAGGATTTGAGAACACTTGATGTATGTCTTGCATGTGCTTATCTGTGGTGACAATGGGATATCACGTGATCCACTTGATGTATGTTTGGTGATCAACTTGCGAGTTCCGTGACCTCGTGAACTTATGCATAGGGGTTGGCACACGTTTTCGTCTCGACTCTCCGATAGAAACTTTCGGGCACTCTTTGAAGTTCTTTGTGTTGGTTGAATAGATGAATCTAAGATTGTGTGATGCATATCGTATAATCATACCCACGGATACTTGAGGTGACATTGGAGTATCTAGGTTACATTAGGGTTTTGGTTGATTTGTGTCTTAAGGTGTTATTCTAGTACGAACTCTATGATAGATTGAACAGAAAGCATAGCTTCATGTTATTTTACTACGGACTCTTGAATAGGTCGATTAGAAAGGATAACTTTGAGGTGGTTTCGTACCCTACCATAATCTCTTCGTTTGTTCTCTGCTATTAGTGACTTTGGAGTGACTCTTTGTTGCATGTTGAGGGATAGTTATATGATCCAATTATGTTACTGTTGTTGAGAGGACTTGCACTAGTGAAAGTATGAACCCTAGGCCTAGTTTCAACACATTGCAATACCATTTGTGCTCACTTTTATCATTAGTTACATTGCTGTTTTTATATTTTCAGATTCCAAAAACCATTATCTACTATCCATATTGTACTTGTATCACCATCTCTTCACCGAACTAGTGCACCTATACAATTTACCATTGTATTTGGTGTGTTGGGGACACAAGAGACTCTTTGTTATTTGGTTGCAGGGTTGCTTGAGAGAGACCATCTTCATCCTATGCCTCCCACGGATTGATAAACCTTAGGTCATCCACTTGAGGGAAATTTTCTACTGTCCTACAAACCTCTGCACTTGGAGGCCCGACAACGTCTACAATAAGAAGGTTGTGTAGTAGACATCAAGCTCTTTTCTGGCGCCGTTGCCGGGGAGGTTAGCACTTGAAGGTATATCTTTAGATCTTGCAATCGAATCTTTTTGTTTCTTGTTTTAGCACTAGTTTAGTTTATAAAAGAAAACTAAAAAATGGAATTGAGTTTGCCTCATATGCTTCATATTTTTAATATCTTTCGTGAGAATGATTGTAACACCCATGATGCGGCTATATCTCCCACGTGTCGGAGCACGACTTAGAGGCATAACCGCATAGTAGGCATGTCACAAGAGGGGTAATCTTTACACATCCCATGTATGGAATAAGAATGGGATAAAGAGTTGGCTTACAATCGCCACTTCACACAATACATGAATATAGCATTAAATCATCCAGAATACAATCAAGGTTCGACTACGGAACCAAATAAAGAAAGACCACCCCAAATGCATAGATCCTCGATCGTCCCAAGTGGGCTCCACTATTGATCAACTAGAAACGAAACAACACAATGAGCGTGATCTTCATCGAGCTCCTCCTTGAGCTCGGTTGCGTCACCTGCACTGGTATCATCGGCACCTACAACTGTTTGGAAGTATCTGTGAGCCACGGGGACTCAACAATCTCACACCCGCGAGATCAAGACTATTTAAGCTTATGGGTAGGAAAAGGTAGTGAGGTGGAGCTGCAGCAAGCACTAGCATATATGGTGGCTAACTTACGCAAATGAGAGCGAGAAGAGAAGCAAAGCATGGTCGTGAACTAGAAGTGATCAAGAAGTGATCCTGAAACTACTTACGTTCAAGCATAACACAAGAACCATGTTCACTTCCCGGACTCCGCCGGAAAGAGACCCTCACGGCTACACCCGCGGTTGATGCATTTTAATTAAGTTAAGTGTCAAGTTCTCTACAACCGGATATTAACAAATTAACCGCGGGCACGGCTTTCGAAAGTTCAAAACCCTGCAGGGGTGTCCCAACTTAGCCCATCACAAGCTCTCACGGTCAACGAAGGATATTCCTTCTCCCAGGAAGACCCGATCAGACTCGAAATCCCGGTTACAAGACATTTCGACAATGGTAAAACAAGACCAGCAAAGCGCCCGAATGTGCCGACAAATCCCGATAGGAGCTGCACATATCTCGTTCTCAGGGCACACCGGATGAGCAGTCCGTACAACTAAAACCAACCCTCAAGTTTCCTCGAGGTGGCGCTGCAAGGGGCTCTAGTTTGGACCAACACTCAGAGGAGCACTGGCCCGGGGGGTTTAAAATAAAGATGACCATTGAGTCTGCAGAACCCAAGGGAAAAATGCTTAGGTGGCAAATGGTAAAACCAAGGTTGGGCCTTGCTGGAGGAGTTTTATTCAAAGCGAACTGTCAAGGGGTTCCCATTATAACCCAACTGTGTAAGGAACGCAAAATCAAGGAACATAACACCGGTATGACGGAAACTAGGGCGGCAAGAGTGGAACAAAACACCAGGCATAAGGCCGAGCCTTCCACCCTTTACCAAGTATATAGATGCATTAAAGTAAACAAGATATAATAATGATATCCCAAACATATCCATGTTCCAACATGGAACAAACTTCATCTTCACCTGCAACTAGCAACGCTATAAGAGGGGTTGAGCAAAGCGGTAACATAGCCAAACAACGGTTTGCTAGGACAAGGTGGTTAGAGGTTTGACATGGCAATATGGGAGGCATGATAAAGCATGTGGCAGGTATCGCGGCATAGCAAAAGAGCGAGCAACTAGCAAGCAAAGTTAGAAGTGATTTCGAGGGTATGGTCACCTTGCCCGAGATCCCGCAAGGATGAAAGAATGAATCCATGAAAAAGACAAACGGACGTAGACGAACGAATCCTCACAACTCCGAAACGCAACCGAAGCTAACGCGAGAAGTAACCCGGAAAGAAGCAAGCAACATAGTAAACAACCATCACATGAACATGGCATGATGCACAACCAAGTATGATGCATGTCCGGTTTAAAGAGGCATGCCATGGCAAAGTGCACAAGCAATTCTACAAATTAAGTGGAGCTCAATATGCAACAAGTTGCATATTGACGAAACACCACAACAAGTTATTTAGATCGATCTCGTTTATGTACTCAACAATATTAAATATTGTTTAGCATGGCAAGGGGTGAAGCAAAGTAAAACTACCTATCTAGGCAAGTTTAAACGAGGCCGGAACAACAAGCAACAAGTCTGTAAAATCCTCATATGCATTTAGCAAATTAATGCAAACAACAATTTAAACACTCTTGATGTTGTTATCATGATGCGGATGACATTTGCAAGTTTTATGCAATTTTTATTAAAAGTTGACATGATAAGATATGAGGCATTTCTCCTCGTGGCGGAAACGAAAGGGGTGCCACGGCAACGAATCCGAAAATGATGCCACGGCAACATTCCGGTTCCGGTAACTCGATTGAGATGCCGGTGCAAAAGAGAGTGTGATGGGAGCATGTCATGCAAGGATGGTGGGGTGATCCCGGTAACCGGGTGTCCCACGAGACGATGGTATGGCAACGGGGAACATGCAAGAAACATGTCGGGCACGGTGCAAACGCGAGCATTTCATACAACACACATGCGTTCGTTCACGGGCGTCGTCTCGGCGGTTATACCTTCGAAGTGTGCGGTTCGAGGCGGATTGAGTGCGTCAAGGGAAGTAGTCGTTCATGTGTCGTCGAGGGAAGTAGTGGTTCATGTCCGTAGATGTTCGGACGTTCGGGCGACGGTAGTGGAACACGTTTTGAAGGGGAAGTAGAGGTTCTTGCATCATGCACGGGATGGTAGTTGTACACGGTCATCATGGGAAGTAAAGGTACACACGAAGGTAGTCAAACTTGACAGTTTCGTTATACGGTTCTTCAGCGACAGTGGTCGTTCCCGTTCGTTCTCAGAGGAGCTCGACGCATCCCGGATGAGTAGTCATACACGCACGTAGATGAACCCGCGTAGTTGTACATATCTTCATGCCGTAGTCGAACTTGATGAAACCCACGGCGATGGTAGACGTACACGGCCGGCTTTACGGAACTTGGTGAAACCAAAACATGGCAGCACAGAACGGTCTTGGCGGTCAACGACGGGAGGTGGCGGCGAAGCAGCAGCAACGTGCGGGCACTGGCAGCGGCATCCGCGAGCAGAGGCACATCGCTGGTCGTGGGCACCGGCGGCGACCAGACGCGGGAGGCAGCGAAACGGGACGACGAAGCAGCAACTGCAGCGAGGCAGCGGTGCGGTGGTGAGCTCGCAGGGCGAGGATGACGACGAGCTTGGCGCATCCGGAGGTAGGGACGAGGCCCTGCCGACGGGCAGGAGGCTCAGAGGAGGGATGCGAGGTCGAGGAGGAGGCCTCGGGCGTGGAATGCAGGCAACTGCTCACTGGTCTTGGCACGGGCGCCATGGCCATGGCCGTGGTCGGTGGAGGAAGGCAAGGTGGCGCGGCGTCCAAGGGGCAGCGCTCGGCGGCGTTCGAGGGAGGAGCTGGCGATGGGGGGTTGCGTGGGATCGGGAGGAAGGGGTCGAGGGGGCTCGCGACATAAGAGTAGGACGAGGGGATCGGGATCGAGCCAAGGCCCCTGGCGGCGCTGAGGAAAAATGAGGGAAAGGAGCAATGGATCGGGCAGGAGGCGGCTAGGGTTAGCTGTAGGTGGGCTGGCGCGGGAGGCCCAGTTGGGAGGAGGTCCAACAGGCCGGCCGGTGGGGAGGGATTGGCCTAGAGAGGCCTGCTGTCTAAGCTCTCCCTTCCTAACTCTTTTTCCTTTAACAGAAAAGCATAGAGAGAAGAAAAAGAAGAGGGGGGTTAGGAAAGAATTAGCGCACTAGGGTAATATTTCTGGACTCAAAAAAATGTGAGGAATTTAAATAAAATGGCAAGAGGATTTTTGGAGAACAATGGATTCGCACATGTTGAATTTAATTCAACATGTTTGAATTTTGAAACCCATTTGAAAGGACTCTAAATGGGCTGAGATTTTTCAGAGGAGCCTCGATAAAATAGATGGGAGATATTGGCAAGGTTTGAAGGTCAAACTCGAAGAGGAATAGACATGGGAATTATTTTGCACGTGTGTTATGATGATTCCAAATTAATGGAATATTTATAATAGCTCCCTAAATATTAGGAGGATAATGTTATAAAGAGAAGTCACTCTTCCCTCGATTTAAATGGATCGAAGATCCACACAATTTATTTAGTTGAGATGCAAAAGATTTATGACATGATGGCATGATGACATGATGCAATGCAAAAATAAAAGGAGCAAGCAAAAATGAAACACACGGAGAAACCCAGAACCTATGGAAGTCTTCTCGAGCATCGGTCTTGGGGCGTCACAACACTCCGTCACTACAAGAGGATCTCGTCACGAGATCTAGGACGGCACCAGAGGAAAACGGAAGAGGAAGAGAAGAGGTAAAACTAAGTTGCTTCTTTGACAAACGAGTGAAAACAAAGAGCCTTGAGAGGTTGAACAACTTGAAAGAAAAAATACAATGAAGATGCACAAAGTTGAAAACACTATGTTTGAAAAGAGGAACAAGGAACATTACTAGAACCTTGTAGGTTGAAAGACATAAGAAAAAGGGTTGCAATGGACAAGAAGTACATGCAAGCACTCTGGTAAAAACGAGATGGAGAAGGAATAAAATTGATATAATTTGGGCAGCACTCCGACTGTAAATGGAAGGAATAGAACATGAACTTGACAAGATTACAAGATGCTTGATTAAATCAACAACACACTGCCTCCAGAACTATTGAAAGAATGGCACAATGGGTAAGAAAGATTTCAGACGACACTCCGGTTAAATGGATAAGCACGAAAAGAACATGGTCCTGACAATCCGAGATGATGAGTGAAGAGAGCAACATCACAATGCCTCCAGAACAAAAGAATAGAAGTTGGATTGTTCGAAAGGAAAGAATTGAGAGGAAAATGACATCTTCTACCACAATTGAATTTGGAAAGCATCCTTAAAAAAAGGATTGGACGGAGTTGTTAGGAAATCAACAACGAAAAGAACAGGCTTGTTGAGGGCTTATGGAAAACATCTCAAAAAATTGAGGTGAAAACTTGCCACTCATGGAAAAGATTTGACTGGGAGCTAGAAAAAAAGATAGAAATCTCCTTCCACCGAGGTGATAAGGATAAAACTTGGGTCATAGATAATCACCACAAAGAGCAACATTCCCAATGGAAGGCTTTAGGTGAAATATAACCCAAGATAACTCCAATGATGAGATTGATGGATTTAAAATATCTCATACTTGACACCTTGTGAATCATGAAACACGAAGGGAAATTATCAAGAATGACATAACACCATCCCAAAAGATAAGTTAGAAATAATTGCACTTCAGAATGCAAGATGAAGAATACTTGAGCTCCTTTGAAAAGAATCTCGATGAACACTTCGAGAAGGAATTAAAATCCTTGATGAACCACCATGTAGAGCCTTCATGAAGAACTCCGGTAACCAAATTATAATAAAAAGAAAGAGAAGTTGAAAACACAAGGTGAAGCCTTATAATGATTTAGATGGATCTTCGTGATGATATAATAGAGAGAGCTTGGAACTCCGGGAAAAAGAAGATGAACAAATGAAAACAAGAATTTTGATGAACCTATGGAATAAGGAATTAATCATTTGGGTGAAACAATAATAAGAATTACGTTATGCATATCCTTCACCACTTTAGCTTGATGACAAGCAACGCATTTGGCATACTACTTATTCTCGTAGAAGGATTAGGATAGATATAGCGCAACTTGAGAAGGTCTTCAACGATCCACCGGTAGAATTTGGAAAGCACGAATGCATTGATATGATAAACTAAGGAAGAAGAATCTTGGAAGAACCACCGTAAGAATTAAAAATGAATGAAGAAAAGATGAAGAACACCGGGTAGAATTGGGAAACGAATGAAGATACTTGAGGGAATTTAGATGCAAGAGAACGAAGATATCATGAACTAATTAGAGGATACTTGAATGATGCACCGGTATGATTTGGAGAACAAGAGCTGAAAGCTGGAATGAATAAACCCGAATTGGTGGCCTTCGGAGGAAAGAAATGGAAACAACTCATGAAATGCTCCGGATGGGTGAAAAGAATTCTCACAATCGAAAACAATTATGAGAGGATGGCATAAGCTAGAACCACGAATCTTTGAGAGAACGGGATAGATTTAGAAGAAACACTTCTTCAGTCTTCACAATCCGAGAATGACGACGAGAAACACCATCATGAATTGTTGCGGCACTCCGGAATGAAAAATTAGAAAGATTGAACAAACAATGAAAAGAATTTGAAAGATCTTGAAGAAAGACATCTGACTGATGATAACTCATTCTTACGTCAAACTTTAAAATATTTGATAATCGCTCCGGGAAAATTAGAAGAGTCAGGTAAGATCCTGGGAAAAGACCTGTGGGTTAGGGCCCACTCAAAAGAAACACCTTTGAATGATTGCTTGAAAAGAGAGATTGCACTAGTTGAATTAAATGACTTGAATGAGATAATAACCTCGAAATAGGTTGAATGGATCTTGAATGACAAGACGAATCTCCTGAGATATCTTGAGCACTCCAGAACAAATGAATAGTGAGAGGTGAATGATAAAGAGGTGCAACGGCATGGGAAAGCATTTGAAACAATGAAAGGAATATGATCAACACCAAAAAATTGAATTGAGTCCACCGGAGAAGAAAACGAATGAAGAATGATGAACTTGAAGCTCCGTTAGCATCTTCCTGAGAATCACCAGATAAGAACATTGATGGAAAAGAATGGAGAGACTTCCCATCAATAGAAGGATACTTGAATAAGAAATATGAGTCCTTGAAGAAAAAGGGTGGGTGGGCGGGAAAACAAAGGCAACTTGGGCGGATGAAACAAATAACGTTGAGAAGACATTGAGTTGATCTTGCGGATGTTGAAAAATATCGGATCCACTAGAAGAGAAACACGCCGGTTGAAAAGAATTAATACGACCATCTTGATGATCGAAAAGATTAGTATTCACATAGAAATATGAGAACACCGCTTAGAAGGAGACATGGAATCAACATTTGACATTGAAGCAACTCGAATACCACAACTCAAAACAAAACAAAGGATCGGCTTGCAAAATAATCCGGAACAAACATATGATCGAGATTTTGTCCGAAGTTTTCGTGGTGGGGCCCACACAGGCTCGATCATACAACACCATCATGTACAAGGCAGTGCACATGACATACGAAGCGTCCCCGAGTAAGCATAGCCAAGGACTCTTTAAGACACAACGATACCACTGTAAAACCAACCGTGGATAGGCGGACCACTAGACGTCGAACCCCAATCTCATATCATGCATCTGTCGGAAAGATATCCTAGGAACTACTTGAATTCCCACTTATAAAACTCCTGAAACTTTCTGGTTATGCAATCAGGTGCTGGGGATACAGGGGAAGCATAATATCTCACCCAAACTAGCAAATCCTATATCCAGCTGTATCCATCCCTCAACACATAACCAAGAAACCTTCAGAAATCATTTACCTCAACATTCAAAAAGCATCTGTTATACGAGTTATGGCAATACTCCCGAACTCCCGCCCCAGTACTGGGCGTCGTCGAGGTTATCTCACCAACAACTGCATAAAAGAGATTTTCGATGTCGGCGAGACTCATGTATTCCAGAATAGCAACGATAAAATTGTGAAGACAACACCTCGGAGCTCAACTCTCCGGGACACCGCCACAACCCCTAAATGTCAGGAGGCACCAAGAACAATGTTCTCGTCACAAAACCATCGGAACGATTCCAAGATACCTGCGTCATCCTAAATTTTTTAGTGAAATTTGAGGAGAGAAGAGCCAAAACTCTACGTCAGGAGGCCTCACCAGAGCGATGAAGGGACTGAGGAGTAAAAAGAATCATACTCTCCGATATATATAAACCTATAAGACTCAAAACATTTTTCTAGACTCAACAACGCCAGCGATTCGATCAAGCAGGGGGATCCTAAGTCGGGGAAGGCTCTGATTACCAACTTGTAACACCCACGATGCGGCTATATCTCCCACGTGTCGGAGCACGACTTAGAGGCATAACCGCATAGAAGGCATGTCGCAAGAGGGGTAATCTTTACACATCCCATGTACTGAATAAGAATGGGATAAAGAGTTGGCTTACAATCGCCACTTCACACAATACATGAATATAGCATTACATCATCCAGAATACAATCAAGGTCCGACTACGGAACCAAGTAAAGAAAGACCACCCCAAATGCATAGATCCCCGATCGTCCCAACTGGGCTCCACTACTGATCAACTCGAAACGAAACAACACAACAAGCACGATCTTCATCGAGCTCCTCCTTGAGCTCGGTTGCATCACCTGCACTGGTATCATCGGCACCTGCAACTGTTTGGAAGTATCTGTGAGCCACAGGGACTCAGCAATCTCACACCCGTGAGATCAAGACTATTTAAGCTTATGGGTAGGAAAAGGTAGTGAGGTGGAGCTGCAGCAAGCACTGGCATATATGGTGGCTAACTTACGCAAATGAGAGTGAGAAGAGAAGCAAAGCATGGTCGTGAACTAGAAGTGATCAAGAAGTGATCCTGAAACTACTTATGTTCAAGCATAACACAAGAACCATGTTCACTTCCCGGACTCCGCCGGAAAGAGACCCTCATAGCTACACACGCGGTTGATGCATTTTAATTAAGTTAAGTGTCAAGTTCTCTACAACCGGATATTAACAAATTCCCATCTGCCCATAACCGCGGGCACGGATTTCGAAAGTTCAAAACCCTGCAAGGGTGTCCCAACTTAGCCCATCACAAGCTCTCACGGTCAACGAAGGATATTCCTTCTCCCAGGAAGACCCGATCAGACTCGGAGTCCCGGTTACAAGACATTTCGACAATGGTAAAACAAGAGCAGCAAAGCCGTCTGAATGTGCCGACAAATCCCGATAGGAGCTGCACATATCTCGTTCTCAAGGCATACCGGATGAGCAGTCCGTATAACAACCAACCCTCAAGTTTCCCTGAGGTGGCGTTGCAAGGGGCTCTAGTTTGGACCAACACTCAGAGGAGCACTGGCCTGGGGGGGGTGTTTAAAATAAAGATGAACCTTGAGTGTGCAGAACCCAAGGGGAAAAGGCTTAGGTGGCAAATGGTAAAACCAAGGTTGGGCCTTGCTGGAGGAGTTTTATTCAAAGCAAACTGTCAAGGGGTTCCCATTATAACCCAACCGCGTAAGGAACGCAAAATCAAGGAACATAACAATGGTATGACGGAAACTAGGGCGGCAAGAGTGGAACAAAACACCAGGCATAAGGTCGAGCCTTCCACCCTTTACCAAGTATATAGATGCATTAAAGTAAACAAGATATAATAATGATATCCCAAAAATATCCATGTTCCAACATGGAACAAACTTCATCTTCACCTGCAACTAACAACACTATAAGAGGGGCTGAGCAAAGCGATAACATAGCCAAACAACGGTTTGCTAGGACAAGGTGGGTTAGAGGCTTGACATGGCAATATGGGAGGCATGATAAAGCATGTGGTAGGTATCGCGGCATAGCAAAAGAGCGAGAAACTAGCAAGCAAAGATAGAAGTGATTTCGAGGGTATGGTCATCTTGCCTGAGATCCCGCAAGGATGAAGAATGAATCCATGAAGAAGACAAACGGACGTAGATGAACGGATCCTCACAACTCCGAAACGCAACCGAAGCTAACGCGAGAAGTAACCCGGAAAGAAGCAAGCAACATAGTAAACAACCATCACATGAACATGGCATGATGCACAACCAAGTATGATGCATGTTCGGTTTAAAGAGGCATGGCATGGCAAAGTGCACAAGCAATTCTACAAATTAAGTGGAGCTCAATATGCAATGAGTTGCATATTGACGAAACACCACAACAAGTTATTTAGTTCGATCCCGTTTATGTACTCAACAATATTAAATGTTGTTTATCATGGCAAGGGGTGAAGCAAAGTAAAACTACCTATCTAGGCAAGTTTAAATGAGGCCGGAACAACAAGCAACAAGTCCGGAAAATCCTCATATATATTTAGCAAATTAATGCAAACAACAATTTAAACACTCTTGATGTTGTTATCATGATGCGGATGACATTTGCAAGTTTTATGCGATTTTTATTAAAAGTTGACATGATAAGATATGAGGCATTTGTCCCCGTGGCAGAAACGAAAGGGGTGCCACGGCAACGAATCCGAAAATGATGCCACGACAACATTCCGGTTCCGGTAACTCGATTGAGATGCCGGTGCAAAAGAGAGTGTGACGGGAGCATGTCATGCAAGGATGGTGGGGTGATCCCGGTAACCGGGTGTCCCACGAGACGATGGTATGGCAACAGGGAACTTGCAAGAAACATGTCGGGCACGGTGCAAACGTGAGCATTTCATACAACACACATGCGTTCGTTCACGGGCGTCGTCTCGGTGGTTATACCTTCGAAGCGTGCGGTTCAAGGCGGATCGAGTGCGTCAAGGGAAGTAGTCGTTCACGTGTCGTTGAGGGAAGTAGTGGTTCATGTTCGTAGATGTTCGGGGTCACGACACGGAACTTGACGTCCACGGGGTCTTCAGTGATGGTCGTGGTACATGTTCTGTAGACGTTTGGGCGGCGGTAGTGGAACACGTTTTAAAGGGGAAGTAGAGGTTCTCGCGTCATGCACGGGATGGTAGTTGTACATGGTCATCGTTGGAAGTAAAGGTACACACGAAGGTAGTCGAACTTGATAGTTCCGTTACACGGTTCTTCAGCGACAGTAGTCATTCTCGTTCGTTCTGAGAGGAGCTCAACGCATCCCGGATGAGTAGTCGTACACACACGTAGATGAACCCACGTAGTTGTACATATCTTCATGCCGTATTTGAACTTGATGAAACCCACGGCGATGGTAGACGTGCACGGCCGGCTTGACGGAACTTGGTGAAACCAAAACGTGGCAACACAGAACGGTCTTGGCGGTCAACGACGAGAGGTGGCGGCGAAGTAGCAGCAATGTGCGGGCACTGGTAGCGGCATCCACGAGCAGAGGCACAACGCTGGTCGTGGGCACCGGCGGCAACCAGACGCGGGAGGCAGCGGAACGGGACAACAAAGCAGCAACTGCAGTGAGGCAGCGGTGCGGTGGTGAGCTCGCAGGGCGAGGACGGCGACGAGCTTGGCGCATCCGGAGGTAGGGACGAGGCCTTGCCGGCGGGCAGGAGGCGCAGAGGAGGGATGCGAGGTCGAGGGGGAGGCCTCGGGCGTGGAACGCGGGCAGCTGCTCGCTGGTCTTGGCGCGGGTTGCCATGGCCATGGCCGTGGTCGGTGGAGGAAGGCATGGCAGAGCGGCGGCCAAGGGGCAGCGCTCGGCGGCGGTCGAGGGAGGAGCTAGCGATGGGGGGTTGCGTGGGATCGGGAGGAAGGGGTCGAGGGGGCTCGTGACATAAGAGTAGGACGAGGGGATCGGGATCGAGCCGAGGCCCCTAGCGGCGCTGAGGAAAAACGAGGGAAAGGAGCAATGGATCGGGCAGGAGGCGGCTAGGGTTAGCTGTAGGTGGGCTGGCGCGGGAGGCCCAGTTGGGAGGAGGTCCAACAGGCCGGCCGGTGGGGAGGGATTGGCCTAGAGAGGCCTGCTGTCTAAGCTCTCTCTTCCGAACTCTTTTTCCTTTAACAGAAAAGCATAGAGAGAAGAAAAAGAAGAGGGGGTTAGGAAAGAATTAGCGCACAAGGGTAATATTTCTGGACTCACAAGAATGTGAGGAATTTAAATAAAATGGCAAGAGGATTTTTTGAGAACAATAGATTCGCACATGTTGAATTTAATTCAACATGTTTGAATTTTGAAACCCATTTGAAAGGACTCTAAATGGGCTGAGATTTTTCAGAGGAGCCTCGATAAAAGAGATGAGAGATATTGGCAAGGTTTGAAGGTCAAACTTGAAGAGGAATAGACATGGGAATTATTTTGCACGTGTGTTATGATGATTCCAAATTAATGGAATATTTATAATAGCTCCCTAAATATTAGGAGGATAATGTTATCAAGAGAAGTCACTCTTCCCTCGATTTAAATGGATCGAAGATCCACACAATTTATTTAGTTGAGATGCAAACTATTTATGACATGATGGCATGATGGCATGATGACATGATGCAATTCAAAAATAAAAGGAGCAAGCAAAAATGAAACACACGGAGAAACCCACAACCTATGGAAGTCTTCTCGAGCATTGGTCTTGGGGCGTCACAATGATGGAAAGGAAAACTGTGCTCAAATGCTAGAAGAAGAAGTCTATAAAATGTTTGGCACTAAATCTTTGAATGATGAGCATGATTGCAATGTTGTTAGTATGAATTCCTTGAATATCCCTAGTACTAATGATGATTGCACTAGTCATGATGAAAATGTCTCTTATAAGCATGTCAACTTTTGTGGAATATATAGAGCCTGCAAGTACACACTAATTAGGGAAAATAGATTTTGCAAGAGGCATAAGTATTTGGAAACTAAATGGTTGCAAGAGGGGCTAGATGTTTGTGCTGAAAATTTAAAATTTCTTCACCATACTTTTGAACTTTGCAATGGACATGGTCATTTAAATCTCAAATGCAAATTGTTTCATGATCGTATTGTGTCCAAAAATTGTGATGATTTGATTTCCCTTGCACATCATAATGAACTTAGTTTGCTTCTGGGTTATGAAGAAATGAAACGTATAACTAAGCATATTCCATAATATAACGTTGAGAAATTCCTCGATATTGATCTAGAAGAAATATTTATGTATTGTGCGGTGAATTGCATTGAAAATCCTTATATTGCCAATTACATAAAGAAAACAAAACAAATAGAGAATGAAGAGAATACTAATGAAAGGGAAGAGGCTTCCCAATATCCTCCTATTATTTCTTATGATGAGTCAGGTAACGAGGAGGAGCCTTCTATTCAACCAATCTCATTAATAAGGAGCTCCAAAAAGAGGATTAAACCCACACATGATGTGAGGAAGAAAAAGAAAATACGGAGAAGCAAAGGTAAAAATGTATCCCTCCCAAATGATTTTGCTCCTATTACTCATTGTGACAATGATAATTGTTATACTATTGGTGCTATCCATACTATTAATGATGAGAGTAATTGTGCTTATGATATGAAAAGGCCCAAGCTTGGGGATGCTATGTTTGATGAAGATGATATTTTTGAGAATGTATTTGGTGCAATTAATGTTTGTCCCAAGCTTGGGGATGCTACGTTTGATGAAGATGATATTTTTAGTCTTCCAAGTTTTGATGAGCAATTTTATTATGATGATAGCATGCCTCCTTTTTATGATGGTTATATTGATGAAAGTGGGTTTGGAAGAGTGTCAACTTTAGGAAGTAATGCTCCCACTATTTTGGAGGATGTTGAATCTTATTGTGCTAATTACGAAAGTGGATTTGGAGAGGTCATGACTTTATTTAGTAATGATTCCACTATCTTGGAAGAGGTTTCAATTCATTATGATGAGAACAAAGTTGCTATTTATGATGATTATTGTGATGACACGTATGCTATAAAAAGTAGTGATGATTATATTAAAACTTGTCATGATTATGATTACCCTTTTCCTGAATATTACTCTTTTAATGTGGAAACAATTTGTAGTATTCGAGTTTCTTATGATACTCCCACTATTCCGAATGAGAAGAATTTTGCCTATATGGAGAGTAATAAAAATTCTATGCTTGTAGATCATGAAAAGAATGCTTTATGTGATGGTTACATTGTTGAATTAATTCATGATGCTACTGAAAATTATTATGAGGGAGGAACATATGCTTGTAGGAATTGCAATAATAATAAGTTTCCTCTCTATGTGCTTAAAGTTTTGAAGTTATGCTTGTTTTGCCCTCCTATGCTAGTTGATTATGGTTCCCATAAGTTGTTTGCTCACAAAATCCCTATGCATATAAAGTGGGTTAGACTTAAATGTGCTAGTCATATTCTTCATGATGCTCTCTTTATGTTACAATTCTTATCTTTTATGTGAGCATCATTGAAATCATCATGCCTAGCTAGTGGCGTTAAACGACAACGCTTGTTGGGAGGCAACCCAACTTTGTTTTTGTTCTTTGCTTTTTGCTCCTTTTTAGCAATAAATAATTTATCTAGCCTATGTTATGATTGATTTTTTATGTTTTAATTAGTGTTTTTGCCAAGTAGAACCGTTGGGAAGACTTGGGGAAAGTCTTTGTTGATCTTGCTGTAAAAAACAGAAACTTTAGCACTCATGAGAATTGCTTCCATTTTTTATTGGAGAGTGCTAATTAG
The DNA here is from genome assembly GCF_003073215.2 of Triticum urartu. Taxonomy (NCBI): domain Eukaryota; kingdom Viridiplantae; phylum Streptophyta; class Magnoliopsida; order Poales; family Poaceae; genus Triticum; species Triticum urartu. Next base: position 592,666,135 of record NC_053026.1, read on the forward strand.
TTAATTATTTTTGCAGATCATTAATAGATAAATTAATCACGTCCAGAAATTTATTTTAGAATTTTGGGGGTTCCAGAAGTTTGCGTTAGTTACAGATTACTACAGACTGTTCTGTTTTTGACAGATTCTGTTTTTCGTGTGTTGTTTGCTTATTTTGATGAATCTATGGCTAGTAAAAGAGTTTATAAACCATAGAGAAGTTGGAATACAGTAGGTTAACACCAATATGAATTTATAAAGAGTTCACAACATTACCTAAGTGGTGATTTATTTTCTTATACTAACGGAGTTTACGAGTTTTCTGTTAAGTTTTGTGTTGTGAAGTTTTCAAGTTTTGGGTAAAGATTCGATTGACTATGGAATAAGGAGTGGCAAGAGACTAAGCTTGGGGATGCCCAAGGCACCCCAAGGTAATATTCAAGGACAACCAATAGCCTAAGCTTGGGGATGCCCCGGATGGCATCCCGTCTTTCGTCTTCGTTCATCGGTAACTTTACTTGGAGCTATATTTTTACTCACCACATGATATGTGTTTTGCTTGGAGCATCATTTTATTTTTTTTTGTTTTGCTTGCTGTTTGAATAAAATACCAAGATCTGAAATTATTAAATATTAGAGAGTCTTCACATAGTTGCATAATTATTTTACTACTCATTGATCTTCACTTATATCTTTCAGAGTAGTTTGTCATTTGCTCTAGTGCTTCACTTATATCCTTTTAGAGCACGGCGGTGGTTTTATTTTGAATAAATAGTTGAACTCTCGTGCTTCACTTATATTATTTTGAGAGTCTTTAGAAAAGCATGGTAATTTTCTTTGGTTATGAAATTAGTCCTAATATGATGGGCATCCAAGAGAGATATAATAAAACCTTTCATATAAAGTGCATTGAATACTAAGAAAAGTTTGATACTTGATGATTGTTTTGAGATATGGAGATGGTGATATTAGAGTCATGCTAGTTGAGTACTTGTGAATTTGAGAAATACTTGTGTTGAAGTTTGTGATTCCCGTAGCATGCACGTATGGTGAACCGTTATGTCATGAAGTCGGAGCATGATTTATTTATTGATTGTCTTCCTTATGAGTGGCGGTCGGGGACGAGCGATGGTCTTTTCCTACCAATCTATCCCCCTAGAAGCATGCGTGTAATACTTTGTTTCGATAACTAATAGATTTTTGCAATAAGTATGTGAGTTCTTTATGACTAATGTTGAGTCCATGGATTATACACACTCTCACCCTTCCACCATTGCTAGCCTCTCTAGTACCGCGCAATTTTCGCCGGTACCATAAACCCACCATAAACCTTCCTCAAAACAGCCACCATACCTACCTATTATGGCATTTCCATAGCCATTCCGAGATATATTGCCATGCAACTTTCCACTGTTCCGTTTATTTTGACACGCTCCATCATTGTCATATTGCTTTGCATGATCATGTAGTTGACATCGTATTTGTGGCAAAGCCACTGTTCATAATTCTATCATACATGTCACTCTTGATTCATTGCACATCCCGGTACGCCGCCGGAGGCATTCACATAGAGTCATATTTTGTTCTAAGTATCAAGTTGTAATTCTTGAGTTGTAAGTAAATAAAAGTGTGATGATCTTCATTATTAGAGCATTGTCCCAGTGAGGAAAGGATGATGGAGACTATGATTCTCCCACAAGTCGGGATGAGACTCCGGACGAAAAATAAAAAAAAATAAAAAGAAAAAGAAAAAAGGGGAAAAGAGGCCAAAAAAGAAGGCCCAAATAAAAAATAAAAAAAATGAGAGAAAAAGAGAGAAGGGGCAATGCTACTATCCTTTTACCACACTTGTGCTTCAAAGTAGCACCATGATCTTCATGATAGAGAGTCTCCTATGTTGTCACTTTCATATACTAGTGGGAATCTTTCATTATAGATCTTGGCTTGTACATTCCAATGATGGGCTTCCTCAAATTGCCCTAGGTCTTCGTGAGCAAGCAAGTTGGATGCACACCCACTTAGTTTCTTTTGTTGGGCTTTCATACACTTATAGCTCTAGTGCATCTGTTGCATGGCAATCCCAACTCACTCACATTGATTTATGGGCATCTCCATAGCCCGTTGATACGCCTAGTTGATGTGAGACTATCTTCCTCCTTTTTGTCTTCTCCACAACCACCATTCTATTCCACCTATAGTGCTATATCCATGGCTCACGCTCATGTATTGCGTGAAGATTGAAAAAGTTTGAGAACATCAAAAGTATGAAACAATTGCTTGGCTTGTCATCGGGGTTGTGCATGATTTAAATATTTTGTGTGATGAAGATAGAGCATAGCCAGACTATATGATTTTGTAGGGATAGCTTTCTTTAGCCATGTTATTTTGAGAAGACTTGATTGCTTGGTTAGTATGCTTGAAGTATTATTATTTTTATGTCAATATTAAACTTTGTCTTCAATCTTATGGATCTGAATATTCTTGCCACAATAAAGAAAATTACATTGATAAATATGTTAGGTAGCATTCCACATCAAAAATTCTATTTTTATCATTTACCTACTCGAGGACGAGCAGGAATTAAGCTTGGGGATGCTTGATACGTCTCCAACGTATCTATAATTTTTGATTGTTCCATGCTATTATATTATCAACCTTGGATGATTTATATGCATTACTATGCTATTTTATATGATTTTTGGGACTAACCTATTAACCTAGAGCCCAGTGCCAGTTTTTGTTTTTTCCTTGTTTTTAAGTATCATAGAAAAGGAAAATCAAACAGAGTCCAATTGACCCGAAACTTCACGGAGATCATTTTTGGACCAGAAGAAGCCCACGGAGTACTGGAGGTGGGCCAGGAGAGCCCCGAGGCCACCACGAGAGTGGGGGGTGCGCCCTGTTGGGGAACGTAGTAATTTCAAAAAAATTCCTACGCACACGCAAGATGATGGTGATGCATAGCAACGAGAGGGGAGAGTGTTGTCCACGTACCCTCGTAGACCGAAAGCGGAAGCGTTAGCACACGCAGTTGATGTAGTCGTACGTCTTCACGATCCGACCGATCCAAGTACCGAACGCACGGCACCTCCGAGTTCAGCACACGTTCAGCTCGATGACGTCCCGCGAACTCCGATCTAGCAGAGCTTTACGGGAGAGTTCCGTCAGCACGACAGCGTGGTGACGGTGATGATGTTGCTACCGATGCAGGGCTTCGCCTAAGCACCGCTACGATATGACCGAGGTGGAATATGGTGGAGGGGGGCACCGCACACGGCTGGGAGAGATCAACTGATCAACTTGTGTGTCTAGAGGTGCCCCCTGCCCAAGTATATAAAGGAGCAAGGGGAGAGGTGTCCGGCCTAGGAGGAGGGCGCGCCAAGGGGGGAGTCCTACTCCCACCGGGAGTAGGACTCCTCCTTCCCTTGTTGGAGTAGGAGAGAAGGAAAGAGGGGGAGAGGAACAAGGAAAAGTGGGCTGCACCCCTTGTCCAATTCGAACCAGAGGGGGGGCGCGCGCCTCCTTCCTTTTGGCCTCTCTCCTCTATTCCCATATGGCCCAATAAGGCCCATATACTCCCCGGCAAATTCTCGTAACTCTCCAGTACTCCGAAAAATACCCGAATCACTCGGAACCTTTCTGAAGTCCTAATATAGTCGTCCAATATATCGATCTTTATGTCTCAACCATTTCGAGACTCCTAGTCATGTCCCCGATCTCATCCGGGACTCCGAACTCCTTCGGTACATCAAAACTCATAAACTCATAATATAAATGTCATCGAAACTTTAAGCGTGCGGACCCTACGGGTTCGAGAACAATGTAGACATGACCGAGACACGTCTCCGGTCAATAATCAATAGCGGAACCTGGATGCTCATATTGGCTCCTACATATTCTACAAAGATCTTTATCGGTCAGACCGCATAACAACATACGTTGTTCCCTTTGTCATCGGTATGTTACTTGCCCGAGATTCGATCGTCGGCATCTCAATACCTAGTTCAATCTCGTTACCGGCAAGTCTCTTTACTCGTTCCGTAATACATCATCTCGCAACTAACTCATTAGTTGCAATGCTTGCAAGGCTTAAGTGATGTGCATTGCCGAGAGGGCCCAGAGATACCTCTCCGACAATCGGAGTGACAAATCCTAATCTCGAAATACGCCAACCCAACAAGTACCTTCGGAGACACCTGTAGAGCACCTTTATAATCACCCAGTTACGTTGTGATGTTTGGTAGCACACAAAGTGTTCCTCTGGTAAACGGGAGTTGCATAATCTCATAGTCGTAGGAACATGTATAAGTTATGAAGAAAGCAATAGCAACAAACTAAACGATCGAGTGCTATGCTAATGGAATGGGTCAAGTCAATCACATCATTCTCTAATGATGTGACCCCGTTAATCAAATGACAACTCATGTCTATGGCTAGGAAACTTAACCATCTCTGTTTCAACGAGCTAGTCAAGTAGAGGCATACTAGTGACATACTGTTTGTCTATGTATTCACACATGTATTATGTTTCCGGTTAATACAATTCTAGCATGAATAATAAACATTCATCATGATATAAGGAAATAAATAATAACTTAATTATTGCCTCTAGGGCATATTTCCTTCAGTCTCCCACTTGCACTAGAGTCAATAATCTAGTTCACATCGCCATGTGATTTAACATCAATAGTTCACATTACCATGTGATTAACACCCATAGTTCACATCGTCATGTGACCAATACCCAAAGGGTTTACTAGAGTCTATAATCTAGTTCACATCGCTATGTGACTAATACCCAAAGAGTACTAAGGTGTGATCATGTTTTGCTTGTGAGGGAAGTTTAGTCAACGGGTCTGCCACATTCAGATCCTTATGTATTTTGCAAATTTCTATGTCATCAATGCTCTGCACGGAGCTACTCTAGCTAATTGCTCCCACTTTAAATATGTATCCAGATTGAGACTTTGAGTCATCTGGATCAGTGTCAAAACTTGCATTGACGTAACCCTTTACGACGAACCTTTTGTCACCTCCATAATCGAGAAACATATCCTTATTCCACTAAGGATAATTGTGACCAATGTCGAGTGATCTACTCCTAGATCACTATTGTACTCCCTTGCCAAACTCAGGGCAGGGTATACAATAGGTCTGGTACACAGCATGGCATACTTTATAGAACCTATGGCTAAGGCATAGGGAATGACTTTCATTCTCTCTCTATCTTCTGTCGTGGTCGGGTTTTGAGTCTTACTCAACTTCACACCTTGTAACACAAGCAGGAACTCCTTCTTTGACTGTTCCATTTCGAACTACTTCAAAATCTTGTCAAGGTATGTACTCATTGAAAAACTTATCAAGCATCTTGATCTATCTCTATAGATCTTGATGCTCAATATGTAAGCAGCTTCACCGAGGTCTTTCTTTGAAAAACTCCTTTCAACATTCCTTTATGCTTTGCAGAATAATTCTACATTATCTCCGATCAACAACATGTCATTCACATATACTTATCAGAAATGATGTAGTGCTCCCACTCACTTTCTTGTAAATATAGGCTTCACCGCAAGTCTGTATAAAACTATATGCTTTGATCAACTTATCAAAGCGTATATTCCAACTCAGAGATGCTTGCACCAGTCCATAGATGAATCGCTGGAGCTTGCATATTTTGTTAGTACCTTTAGGATTGACAAAACCTTCTGGTTGTATCATATACAACTCTTCTTTAATAAATCCATTAAGGAATGCAGTTTTGTTTATCCATTTGCCAGATTTCATAAAATGCGGCAATTGCTAACCTGATTCGGACAGACTTAAGCATAGATACGAGTGAGAAACTCTCATTGTAGTCAACACCTTGAACTTGTCAAAAACCTTTTTGCGACAATTCTAGCTTTGTAGATAGTAACACTACTATCAGCGTCCGTCTTCCTCTTGAAGATCCATTTAATCTCAATGGCTCGCCGATCAATGGGCAAGTCAATCAAAGTCCATACTTTGTTCTCATATATGGATCTCATCTCAGATTTCATGGCCTCAAGCCATTTCGCGGAATCTGGGCTCATCATCGCTTCCTCATAGTTCGTAGGCTCATCATGGTCAAGTAACATGACCTCCAGAACAGGATTACCGTACCACTCTAGTGCGGATCTCACTCTGGTTTACCTACGAGGTTCGGTAGCAACTTGATCTGAAGTTACATGATCATCATCATTAGCTTCCTCACTAATTGGTGTAGTAGTCACAGGAACATATTTCTGTGATGAACTACTTTCCAATAAGGGAGCAGGTACAGTTACCTCATCAAGTTCTACTTTCCTCCCACTCACTTCTTTCGAGAGAAACTCCTTCTCTAGAAAGGATCCATTCTCAGCAACGAATATCTTGCCTTCGTATCTGTGATAGAAGGTGTACCCAATAGTCTCCTTTGGGTATCCTATGAAGACACATTTCTCCAATTTGGGTTCGAGCTTATCAGGTTGAAGCTTTTTCACAATAGCATCGCAGCCCCAAACTTTCAGAAACAACAACTTTGGTTTCTTACCAAACCACAGTTCATAAGGCGTCGTCTCAACGGATTTCGATGGTGCCCTATTTAACGTGAATGCAACTGTCTCTAATGCATAACCCCAAAACGATAGTGGTAGATCAGTAAGAGACATCATAGATCGCACCATATCTAATAAAGTATGGTTATGACGTTCGGACACACCATTACACTGTGGTGTTCCAGGTAGCGTGAGTAGTGAAACTATTTCACATTGTCTTAACTGAAGGACAAACTCTTAACTCAAATATTTTACCTCTACGATCATATCATAGAAACTTTTATTTTCTTGTTACGATGATTCTCCACTTCACTCTGAAATTCTTTTCAAATGCTTCAGACTTGTGTTTCATTAAGTAGATATACCCATATCTGCTCAAATCATCTGTGAAGGTCAGAAAATAACGATACTTGCCGTGAGCCTTAACACTCATCGGACCGCATACATCAGTATGTATTATTTCCAATAAGTCAGTTGCTCGCTCCATTGTTCCGGAGAACGGAGTCTTTGTCATCTTGCCCATGAGGCATGGTTCGCAAGCATCAAGTGATTCCAAAAGTCCATCAGCATGGAGTTTCTTCATGCGCTTTACACCAATATGACCTAAACGGCAGTGCCACAAATAAGTTGCACTATCATTATTAACTTTGCATCTTTTGGTTTCAATATTATGAATATGTGTATCACTACGATCGAGATCCAATGAACCATTTTCATTGGGTGTGTAACCATATGAGGTTTTATTCATGTAGACAGAACAACAATTTATTCTCTTACTTAAATGAATTACGGTATTGCAATAAACATGATCAAATCATATTCATGCTCAACGCAAACACCAAATACCACTTATTTAGGTTCAACACTAATCCCGAAAGTATAGGGAGTGTGCGATGATGATCATATCAATCTTGGAACCATTTCCAATACACATCGTCACTTCACCCTTAACTAGTCTCTGTTCATTCTGCAACTCCCGTTTTGAGTTACTATTCTTAGCAACTGAACTAGTATCAAATACTGAGGGGTTGCTATAAACACTAGTAAAGTACACATCAATAACATGTATATCAAATATACCTATGTTCACTTTGCCATCCTCCTTATCCGCCAATTACTTGGGGTAGTTCCGCTTCTAGTGACCAGTCCCTTTGCAGTAGAAGCACTCAGTTTTCAGACTTAGGTCCAGACTTGGGTTTTTCACATGAGCAGCAACTTGCTTGCCGTTCTTCTTGAAGTTCCCCTTTCTTCCCTTTGTCCCTTTACTTGAAACTAGTGTTTTGTTTACCATCAACACTTGATGCTTTTCTTGATTTCTACCTTCGTCGATTTCAGCATCACGAAGAGCTTGGGAATTGTTTCCGTTATCCCTTGCATATTATAGTTCATCACAAAGTTCTACTAACTTGGCGATGGTGACTAGAGAATTCTGTCAATCACTATTTTATCTGGAAGATTAACTCCCACTTGATTCAAGCGATTGTAGTATCCAGACAATCTGAGCACATTCTCACTGCTTGAGCTATTCTCCTCCATCTTTTAGCTATAGAACTTGTTGGAGACTGACTAGAGAATTCTGCCAATCACTATTTTATCTGGAAGATTAACTCCCACTTGATTCAAGCGATTGTAGTACCCAGACAATCTGAGCACATGCTCACTGCTTGAGCTATTCTCCTCCATCTTTTAGCTATAGAACTTGTTGGAGACTTCATATCTCTCAACTCGAGTATTTGCTTGAAATATTAACTTCAACTCCTGGAACATCTCATATGGTCCATGATGTTCAAAACGTCTTTGAAGTCCCGATTCTAAGCCGTTAAGCATGGTGCACTAAACTATCAAGTAGTCATCATATTGATCTAGCCAACGTTTAGAAGGTCTGCGTCTGCTCCTGCAATAGGTCTGTCACCTAGCGGTGCATCAAGGACATAATTCTTCTGTGCAGCAATGAGGATAATCCTCAGATCATGGATCCAATCCGCATCATTGCTACTAATATTTTTCAACTTACTTTTCTCTAGGAACATATAAAAAATAAACGGGGAGCAACATCGCGAGCTATTGATCAACAACATAGATATGCTAATACTACCAGGACTAAGTTCATGATAAATTAAAGTTCAATTAATCATATTACTTAAGAACTCCCACTTAGAAAGACATCCCTCTAATCTTCTAAGTGATCACGTGATCAAAATCAACTAAACCATGTCCGATCATCACGTGAGATGGAGTAGTTTCAGTGGTGAACATCACTATGTTGATCATATCTACTATATGATTCACGCTCGATCTTTTGGTCTCTGTGTTCCGAGGCCATATCTGTTATATGCTAGGCTCGTCAAGTTTAACCTGAGTGTTCCGCGTGTGCAACTGTTTTGCACCCACTGTATTTGAACGTAGAGCCTATCACACTCAATCATCACGTGGTGTCTCAGCACGAAGAACTTTCGCAACGGTGCATACTCAGGTAGAACACTTATACTTTGATAATTTAGTGAGGGATCATCTTATAATGCTACCGTCAATCAAAGCAAGATAAGATGCATAAAAGATAAACATCACATGCAATCAATATAAGTGATATGATATGGCCATCATCATCTTGTGCTTGTGATCTCCATCTACGAAGCACCTCCATGATCACCATCGTCATCGGCGTGACACCTTGATCTCCATCGTAGCATCGTTGTCGTTTCGCCAATATTATGATTCTACGACTATCGCTACCGCTTAGGGCGATTGCATTGCATACAATAAAGCGACAACCATATGGCTCCTGCCAGTTGCCGATAACTCGGTTACAAAACATGATCATCTCATACAACAAAATTTAGCATCATGTCTTGACCATATCACATCACAACATGCCCCGCAAAAACAAGTTAGACGTCCTCTACTTTGTTGTTGCAAGTTTTACGTGGCTGCTACGGGCTTAAGCAAGAACCGTTCTTACCTACGCATCAAAACCACAACGATAGTTTGTCAAGTTGGTGCTGTTTTAACCTTCGCAAGGACCGGGCGTAGCCACACTCGGTTCAACTAAAGTTGGAGAAACTGACACCCGCCAGCCACATGTGTGCAAAGCACGTCGGTAGAACCAGTCTCGCATAAGCGTACGCGTAATGTCGGTCTGGGCCGCTTCATCTAACAATACCGCCGAATCAAAGTGTGACATGCTGGTAAGCAGTATGACTTATATCGCCCACAACTCACTTGTGTTCTACTCGCGCATATTACATCAACGCATAAAACCTAGGCTCGGATGCCACTGTTGGGGAACGTAGTAATTTCAAAAAAATTCCTACGTACACGCAAGATCATGGTGATGCATAGCAACGAGAGGGGAGAGTGTTGTCCACGTAACCTCGTAGACCGAAAGCGGAAGCGTTAGCACAACGCGGTTGATGTAGTCGTACGTCTTCACGATCCGACCGATCCAAGTACCGAACGCACGGCACCTCCGAGTTCAGCACATGTTCAGCTCGATGACGTCCCGCGAACTCCGATCCAGTAGAGCTTTACGGGAGAGTTCCGTCAGCATGATGGCGTGGTGACGGTGATTATGTTGCTACCGACGCAGGGCTTCGCCTAAGCACCGCTACAATATGACCGAGGTGGAATATGGTGGAGGAGGGCACCGCACACGGCTGGGAGAGATCAACTGATAAACTTGTGTGTCTAGAGGTGCCCCCCTGCCCCTGTATATAAAGGAGCAAGGGTAGAGGTGGCCTGCCTAGGAGGAGGGCGCGCCAAGGGGGGAGTCCTACTCCCACCGGGAGTAGGACTCCTCCTTCCCTTGTTGGAGTAGGAGAGAAGGAAAGAGGGGGAGAGGAACAAGGAAAAGTGGGCTGCACCCCTTGTCCAATTCGAACTAGAGGGGGGGGTGCCTCCTTCCTTTTGGCCTCTCTCCTCTATTCCCGTATGGCCCAATAAGGCCCATATACTCCCCGGCGAATTCCCGTAACTCTCCGGTACTCTGGAAAATACCCGAATCACTCGGAACCTTTCCGAAATTCGAATATAGTCGTCCAATATATCAATCTTTATGTCTCGACCATTTCGAGACTCCTCGTCATGTCCCCGGTCTCATCCGGGACTCCAAACTCCTTCGGTACATCAAAACTCATAAACTCATAATATAACTGTCATTGAAACTTTAAGCGTGCGGACCCTACGGGCTCGAGAACAATGTAGACATGACCGAGACACGTCTCCGGTCAATAACCAATAGCGGAACCTGGATGCTCATATTGGCTCCTACATATTCTACGAAGATCTTTATCGGTCAGACCGCATAACAACATACGTTGTTCCCTTTGTCATCGGTATGTTACTTGCTCAAGATTCGATCGTCGGCATCTCAATACTGTAGGATCGAAAGTATGTCTAGAGGGGGGGTGATTAGACTACTTGACCAAATAAAAACTTAACCTTTTCCCAATTTTAGTTCTTGGCAGATTTTAGCTAATTTAGGACAAGTCAAGCAATCATCACATGATTCAAGCAAGCATGCAAAGAGTATATTGGCAACGGAAAGTAAAGCATGCAACTTGCAAGAATGTAAAGGGAAGGGTTTGGAGAATTCAAACGCTATTAGAGACACGGATGTTTTTCCCGTGGTTCGGATAGGTGGTGCTATCCGACATCCACGTTGATGGAGACTTCAACCCACGAAGGGTAACGGTCGCGCGAGTCCACACAGGGCTCCACCCAAGGGTAACGGTTGCGCGAGTCCACACAGGGCTCCACCCACGAAGGGTCCACGAAGAAGCAACCACCCACAAAGGGTCCACGAAGAAGCAACCTTGTCTATCCCACCATGGCCATCGCCCACACAGGACTTGCCTCACTAGCGGTAGATCTTCACGAAGTAGGCGATCTCCTTGCCCTTACAAACTCCTTGGTTCAACTCCACAATCTTGTCGGAGGCTCCCAAGTGACACCTAGCCAATCTAGGAGGCACCACTCTCCAAGAAGTAACAAATGGTGTGTAGGTAATGAACTCCTTGCTCTTGTGCTTCAAATGATAGTCTCCCCAACACTCAACTCTCTCTCATAGGATTTGGATTTGGTTGAAAGAGGATTTGAGTGGAAAGCAACTTGGGAAGGCTAGAGATCAAGATTCATATGGTAGGAATGGAATGTCTTGGTCTCAACACATGAGTAGGTGGTTCTCTCTCAGAACATATGAGTTGGAATGGTGTGTGTGTTCTGATGGCTCTCTCATCGAATGAGGAGGAGGTGGAGGGGTATATATAGCCTCCACACAAAATCCAACCGTTACACAGTTTTCCAATCTCGGTGGGACCGAATCAATAAGCTCGGTCGGACCGAAAATGTAAACCTAGTGACCGTTAGTGATTTTCGGTGGGACTGACATGCAACTCGGTAGGACCGATATGGTTAGGGTTTGGGCATAACGTAATCTCGGTGAGACCAATTACACAAACTCGGTGAGACCGAATTTGGTAATTAGCTAACCAGAGAGTTGGTCAGGCAAACTCGGTGGGACCGATTTGCTCTTTCGGTGAGAGCGAGTGGAACTCGGTGAGACCGAAAAGTTACAAAAGGGAAACACTGAGTTTACATTGCAATCTCGGTGGGACCGATTCGCTCTTTCGGTGGGACCGAAAAGTTACGAAAGGGAAACAGAGAGTTTGCAACCCCATCTCGGTGAGACCGAGATCCTTATCGGTAGAACCGAATTGCTAGGGTTTGGCAGTGGCTTATGACAAATGAAACTCGGTGGCGCAGGATAGGAAGAATCGGTAGGACCGAGTTTGGCTTAGGATTTAGGTCATATGTGGATATGGGAAAGTAGTTGAGGGTTTTGGAGCATATCACTAAGCACATGAAGCAAGAGGCTCATTAAGCAACACCTCATCCCTCCTTAATAGTATTGGCTTTTCCTAAAGACTCAATGTGATCTTGGATCACTAAAATATAAAATGAAGAGTCTTGAGCTTTTGAGCTTGAGCCAATCCTTTGTCCTTAGCCTTTTGAGGGTTCCACTTTCACATCCATGCCATGCCAATCATTGAGCTTTCCTGAAATAATCATCTTGGAATAGCATTAGCTCAATGAGCTATATGTTGTTATGAATTACCAAAACCACCTAGGGATAGTTGCACTTTCAATCTCCCCCTTTTTGGTAATTGATGACAACATATAGATCAAAGCTTCGACAAATAATAGTAAGCATGAAATATATCGTCGCTTTGAGAAGTATGTGATAAGTAAGAGCTCCCCCTAAATTTGTGCATATTTAAAGATTTGCTTTGGACTGCAAATGCACAAGGAGTTAGAGTCATGGGTTACTCTTCCATGTCACATACATCTTGGTGGAGCGCTTAAAATGATAAGAATGTAATACATGCACTCATCACCAAGAATAATGAATGATCACATAAGATAGATAAGATAATAGCATTAAGCAAGCATTAAGTGTAGCTTATGATCAAACACATGATCATCAATGTCTCACAAGCACAGTATCTTAAGCACTCAAAAGCAAACAAGTTTGAAAAACCACCAAATAAAGCAAGAGAGAAAAGCAACACTCTCTCTCTCGAAGCCTATGATCTATACATCTTCTCCCCCTTTGGCAACAAGTTACCAAAAAGTTCCCTTGTAGATCGGGAGTTAGAGTGCATCTACGTGTCACCAAGATCTATCTATGGAGAAACCAGCAACGAGGGGAAGGAGAGTGCATCTACATACCCTTGTAGATCGCTAAGCGGAAGCGTTCAAGAGAACGGGGTTGAAGGAGTCGTACTCGTCGTGATCCAAATCACCGGAGATCCTAGTGCCGAATGGACGGCACCTCCGCGTTCAACACACGTACAGCCCGGTGACGTCTCCCATGCCTTGATCCAGCAAGGAGAGAGGGAGAGGTTGAGGAAGACTCCATCCAGCAGTAGCACGACGGCATGGTGGTGGTGGTGGAGCGTGGTACTCCAGCAGGGCTTCGCCAAGCAACGCAAGAGACGAGGAGAAAGAGAGGGGTAGGGCTGCGCCAAGAGGAGAGAAACTCGTGTGTATTGGGCAGCCCATACCTCAACTATATATAGGGGAAGGGGAGGGTCTGCGCCCCCACCTAGGGTTCCCTCCCTAGGGGTGGCGGCAGCCCCCTAGATCCCATCTAGGGGCGGCCAAGGGGAGGGGAGAGGGGGAGGCGCACCAGGGTGGGCCTTAGGGCCCATCTGCCCTAGGGTTTGCCCCCTTCTCCTCTCCCTTGCGCCTTGGGCCCTTGTGGGGGGCGCACCAGCCCACCTGGGGCTGGTCCCCTCCCACACTTGGCCCATGCAGCCCTCCGGGGCTTGTGGCCCCACTTGGTGGACCCCCGGGACCCTCCCGGTGGTCCCGGTACGTTACCGATAAAACCCGAAACTTTTCCGGCGACCAAAACAGGACTTCCCATATATAAATCTTTACCTCCGGACCATTCCGTAACTCCTCGTGACGTCCGGGATCTCATCCGGGACTCCGAACAACATTCAGTAACCACGTATATCTATTCCCTATAACCCTAGCGTCATCGAACCTTAAGTGTGGAGACCCTACGGGTTCGGGAACCATGCAGACATGACCGAGACGTCCTCCGGTCAATAACCAACAGCGGGATCTGTATACCCATGTTGGCTCCCACATGTTCCATGATGATCTCATCAGATGAACCACGATGTCAAGGACTTAATCAATCCCGTATACAATTCCCTTTGTCTATCGGTACGATACTTGCCCGAGATTCGATCGTCAGTATCCCGATACCTTGTTCAATCTCGTTACCGGCAAGTCTCTTTACTCGTTCCATAACACATCATCCCGTGATCAACTCCTTGATCACATTGTGCACATTATGATGATGTCCTACCGAGTGGGCCTAGAGATACCTCTCCGTTTACACGGAGTGACAAATCCCAGTCTCGATTCGTGCCAACCCAACAGACACTTTCGGAGATACCTGTAATGTACCTTTATAGCCACCCAGTTACGTTGTGACGTTTGGCACACCCAAAGCACTCCTACGGTATCCGGGAGTTGCACAATCTCATGGTCTAAGGAAATGATACTTGACATTAGAAAAGCTTTAGCATACGAACTACATGATCTTGTGCTAGGCTTAGGTTTGGGTCTTGTCCATCACATCATTCTCCTAATGATGTGATCCTGTTATCAATGACATCCAATGTCCATGGTCAGGAAACCGTAACCATCTATTTGATCAACGAGCTAGTCAACTAGAGGCTTACTAGGGACATGGTGTTGTCTATGTATCCACACATGTATCTGAGTTTCCTATCAATACAATTCTAGCATGGATAATAAACGATTATCATGAACAAGGAAATATAATAATAAACAATTTATTATTGCCTCTAGGGCATATTTCCAACAGTCTCCCACTTGCACTAGAGTCAATAATCCAGTTCACATTGCTATGTGATTAACACTCAAGGTCACATCCCCATGTGACTAACACCCAAAGAGTTTACTAGAGTCAATAATCTAGTTCACATTACCATGTGATCAACACTCGATGAGTTCTGGGTTTGATCATGTTATGCTTGTGAGAGATGTTATAGTCAACGGGTCTGAATCTTTCAGATCCGTGTGTGCTTTACAAATCTCTATGTCATCTCCCAGATGCAGCTACCACGTTCTATTTGGAGCTATTCCAAATAACTGTTCTACTATACGAATCCAGTTTACTACTCAGAATAATCTGGATTAGTGTCAAAGTTTGCATCGGTGTAACCCTTTACGACGAACTCTTTTACCACCTCCATAATCGAGAAAATTCCTTAGTCCACTAGTTACTAAGGATAACTTTGACTGCTGTCCTGTGATCCATTCTTGGATCACTCTTGTACCCCTTGACTGACTCATGGCAAGGCACACTTCAGGTGCGGTACACAGCATAGCATACTATAGAGATCCTATGACAAAAGCATAGGGGACGACCTTCGTCCTTCCTCTTTCTTCTGCCGTGGTCGAGCTTTAAGTTTTAACTTCATACCTTACAACTCAGGCAAGAACTCCTTCTTTGACTGATCCATCTTGAACACCTTCAAGATCATGTCAAGGTATGTGCTCATTTGAAAGTACCATTAAGCGTTTTGATCTATCCTTATAGATCTTGATGCTTAATGTTCAAGTAGCTTAATCCAGGTTTTCCATCGAAAAACACCTTTCAAATGACCCTATATGCTTTCCAGAAATTCTACGTCATTTCTGATCCACAATATGTCAACAACATATACTCATCAGAAATTCTATAGTGCTCCCACTCACTTCTTTGGAAATACAAGTTTCTCATAAACTTTGTATAAACCCAAAACCTTTGATCATCTCATCAAAGCGTACATTCCAACTCCGAGATTCTTACTCCAGTCCTTAGAAGGATTGCTGGAGCTTTGCATACTTATTAGCATCTTTCAGGATTGACAAAACCTTCCGGTTGTATCACATACAACCTTTCCTCAAAAAATCGTCGAGGAAACAATGTTTTGACATCCTATCTGCAAGATTTCATAAATAATGCAGTAATCGCTAATATAATTCCAACAGACTCTTAGCATCGCTACGAGTGAGAAAGTCTCATCGTAGTCAACTCCTTGAACTTGTCGGAAAACATCTTAACAACAAGTAGAGCCTTCTTAATGGTGATACTTACCATCATTGTCCGTCTTCCTTATAAAATCCATATGTACCTAACAGCCTTATGACCATCAAGTAGTTCTTCCAAAGTCTACACTTTGTTTTCATATATGGATCCTCTCTCGGATTATATGGCCTCGAGCCATTTTGGAATCCAGGCCCACCATCGCTTCTCCATAGCTCGTAGGTTCATTGTTGTCTAGCAACATGACTTCCAAGACAGGATTACGTACCACTCTAAAGTAGTATGCATCCTTGTCATCCCACGAGGTTTGGTAGTGACTTGATCTGAAGTTTCATGATCACTATCATAAGCTTCCACTTCAATTGGTGTAGGTGCCACAGGAACAACTCCCTGTGCCCTGCCACACACTAGTTGAAGAGACGGTTCAATAACCTCATCAAGTCTCCACCATCCTCCCACTCAATTCTTTCGAGAGAAACTTTTCCTCGAGAAAGGACCCGATTCTAGAAACAATCCCTTATTGCTTTCGGATCTGAGACAGGAGGTATACCCAACTATTTTGGGTGTCCTATGAAGATGCATTTATCCGCTTTGGGTTCGAGCTTATCAGCCTGAAACTTTTTCACATAAGCGTCGCAGCCCCAAACTTTTAAGAAATGACAGCTTAGGTTTCTCTAAACCATAGTTCATACGGTGTCATCTCATCGGAATTACGTGGTGCCCTATTTAAAGTGAATGTGGTTGTCTCTAATGCCTAACCCATAAACTATCGTGGTAATTCGATAAGAGACATCATGGTATGCATCATATCCAATAGGGTGCAGTTATGATGTTCGGACACACCATCACACTATGGTGTTCCAGGCTGTATTGGTTGTGAAACAATTTCCACAATGTCTTAATTCTGTGCCAAACTCGTAATTCAGATATTCATCTCTATGATCATATCGTAGATATTTTATCCTCTTGTCACAACGATCTTTCAACTTCACCCTGAAATTACTTGAACCTTTGAATAATTCAGACTCGTGATTCATCAAGTAAATATACTCAACATCTTACTCAAATCATCTGTGAAGTAAGAACATAATGATATCCACTACACGCCTCAGCACTCATTGGACTGCACACATCAAAATGTATTACTTCCAACAAGTTGCTTTCTAGTTCCATTTTATTGAAAACAAGGCTTTCAGTCATCTTGCCCATGTGGTATGATTTGCATGTCTCAAGTGATTCAAAGTCAAGTGAGTCCAAACGGTCCCTTTGCATGGAGTTTCTTCATGCATATACACCAATAGACATGGTTCGCATGTCTCAAACTTTTCAAAAACGAGTGAGTCCAAAGATCCATCAACATGGAGCTTCTTCATGCGTTTTATACCGATATGACTTAAGTGGCAGTGCCACAAGTAGGTGGTACTATCATTAGTATCTTATATCTTTTGGTATGAACATGTGTATCACTACGATCGAGATTCAATAAACCATTCATTTTAGGTGTAAGACCATTGAAGGTATTATTCAAATAAACAGAGTAACCATTATTCTCCTTAAATGAATAACCGTATTGCCATAGACGTAATCCAATCATGTCTATGCTCAATGCAAACACCAAATAACAATTATTTAGGTTTTAATACCAATCTCGATGGTAGAGGGAGCGTACGATATTTGATCAACCTTGGAAATACTTCCAACACATATCGTCATCTCACCTTTTAGCTAGTCTCCGTTTATTCCGTAGCCTTTTGTTTCGAGTTACTAACACTTAGCAACCGAACCGGTATCTAATACCCTGGTGCTACTAGGAGTACTAGTAAAGTACACATTAACACAATGTATATCCAATATACTTCTATCGACCTTGCCAGCCTTCTCATCTACCAAGTATCTAGGGTAATTCTGCTCCAGTGGCTGTTCCCCTTATTACAGAAGCACTTAGTCTCGGGTTTGGGCTCAACCTTGGGTTTCTTCACTAGAGCAGCAGCTGATTTGCCGTTTCATGAAGTTTCCCTTCTTGCCCTTGCCCTTCTTGAAACTAGTGGTTTCACCAACCATCAACAATTGATGCTCCTTCTTGATTTCTACTTTTGTGGTGTCAAACATCGCGAATATCTCAAGGATCATCATATATGTCCCTGATATATTATAGTTCATCACGAAGCTCTAGCAGCTTGGTGGCAGTGACTTTGGAGAACTATCACTATTTCATCTGGAAGATCAACTCCCACTTGATTCAAGTGATTGTTGTACTCAGACAATCTGAGCACAAGCTCAACAATTGAGCTTTTCTCCTTAGTTTGTAGGCTAAGAAAATCATCGGAGGTCTTATACCTCTTGACGTTGGCACGAGCCTGAAATCCCAATTTCAGCCCTCGAAACATCTCATATGTTTCGCGACGTTTCAAAACATCTTCGGTGCCTCAACTCTAAACCGTTTAACTGAACTATCACGTAGTTATCAAAATGTGTATGTTAGATGTTCGCAACATCCATAGACGACGTTCGAGGTTCAGCACATTGAGCGGTGCATTAAGGACATAAGCCTTCTATGAAGCAATGAGGACAATCCTCAGTTTACGGACCTAGTCCGCATAATTGCTACTATCAACTTTCAACTAAATATTCTCTAGGAACATATCTAAACAGTAGAACTAAAGCGCGAGCCACGACATAATTTGCGAAGACCTTTTGACTATGTTCAGGATAATTAAGTTCATCTTATGAACTCCCACTCAGATAGACATCCCTCCAGTAATCTAAGTGATTACATGATCCGAGTCAACTAGGCCGTGTCCGATCATCACATGAGACGGACTAGTCAACATCGGTGAACATCTTCATGTTGATCGTATCTACCATACGACTCATGCTCGACCTTTCGGTCTCTTGTGTTTCGAGGCCATGTCTGTACATGCTAGGCTCGTCAAGTTAACCTAAGTGTTTCGCATGTGTTCCGAGGCCATGTCTGTACATGCCAGGCTCGTCAACACCCGTTGTATTCGAACGTAAGAATCTATACACCCGATCATCACGTGGTGCTTCGAAACGATGAACTTTCACAACGGTGCACAGTTAGGGGGAACACTTTCTTGAAATTTTAATGAGGGATCATCTTATTTACTACCGTCGTTCCAAGCAAATAAGATGTATAAACATGATAAACTTCACATGCAATCAAATAGTGACATGATATGGCCAATATCATATTGCTCCTTTTGATCTCCATCTTCGGGGCTCCATGATCATCATCGTCACCGGCATGACACCATGATCTCCATCATCATGATCTCCATCATCGTGTCTTCATGAAGTTGTCTCGCCAACTATTACTTCTACTACTACAACTAACGGTTAGCAATAAAGTAAAGTAATTACATGACGTTTATGTTGACACGCAGGTCATAAATAAATTAAGACAACTCCTATGGCTCCTGCCGGTTGTCATACTCATCGACATGCAAGTCGTGATTCCTATTACAAGAACATGATCAATCTCATACATCACATATCATTCATCACATTCTTCTTGGCCATATCACATCACATAACATACCCTACAAAAACAAGTTAGACGTCCTCTAATTGTTGTTTGCATGTTTTACGTGGCTGCTATGGGTTTCTAGCAAGAACGTTTCTTACCTACGCAAAGACCACAACGTGATATGCCAATTGCTATTTACCCTTCATAAGGACCCTTTTCATCGAATCCGATCCGACTAAAGTGGGAGAGACAGACACCTGCTAGCCACCTTATGCAACTAGTGCATGTCAGTCGGTGGAACCAGTCTCACGTAAGAGTACATGTAAAGTCGGTCCGGGCCGCTTCATCCCACAATGCCGCCGAATCAAGATTGGACTAGTAAGGGTAAGCATATTGAACAAAATCAACGCCCACAACTACTTTGTGTTCTACTCGTGCATAGAAACTACGCATAGACCTAGCTCATGATGCCACTGTTGGGGAACGTAGCAGAAATTCAAAATTTTCTTACATGTCACCAAGATCTATCTATGGAGAAACCAGCAACGAGGGGAAGGAGAGTGCATCTACATACCCTTGTAGATCGCTAAGCGGAAGCGTTCAAGAGAACGGGGTTGAAGGAGTCGTACTCATCGTGATCCAAATCACCGAAGATCCTAGTGCCGAACGGACGGCACCTCCGTGTTCAACACACGTACAGCCCGGTGACGTCTCCCATGCCTTGATCCAGCAAGGAGAGAGGGAGAGGTTGAGGAAGACTCCATCCAGCAGTAGCACGACGGCGTGGTGGTGGTGGAGGAGTGTGGTACTCCAGCAGGGCTTCGCCAAGCAACGCAAGAGACGAGGAGAAAGAGAGGGGTAGGGCTGCGCCAAGAGGAGAGAAACTCGTGTGTATTGGGCAGCCCATACCTCAACTATATATAGGGGAAGGGGAGGGTCTGCGCCCCCACCTAGGGTTCCCTCCCTAGGGGTGGCAGCAGCCCCCTAGATCCCATCTAGGGGCGGCCAAGGGGAGGGGAGAGGGGGAGGCGCACCAGGGTGGGCCTTAGGGCCCATCTGCCCTAGGGTTTGCCCCCTTCTCCTCTCCCTTGCGCCTTGGGCCCTTGTGGGGGGGCGCACCAGCCCACTTGGGGCTGGTCCCCTCCCACACTTGGCCCATGCAGCCCTCCGGGGCTTGTGGCCCCACTTGGTGGACCCCCGGGACCCTCCCGGTGGTCCCGGTACGTTACCGATAAAACCCGAAACTTTTCCGGTGACCAAAACAGGACTTCCCATATATAAATCTTTACCTCCGGACCATTCCGGAACTCCTCGTGACGTCCGGGATCTCATCCGGGACTCCGAACAACATTCGGTAACCACGTATATCTATTCCCTATAACCCTAGCGTCATCGAACCTTAAGTGTGGAGACCCTACGGGTTCGGGAACCATGCAGACATGACCGAGACGTCCTCCGGTCAATAACCAACAGCGGGATCTGGATACCCATGTTGGCTCCCACATGTTCCACGATGATCTCATCGGATGAACCACGATATCAAGGACTTAATCAATCCCGTATACAATTCCCTTTGTCTATCGGTACGATACTTGCCCGAGATTCGATCGTCAGTATCCCGATACCTTGTTCAATCTCGTTACCGGAAAGTCTCTTTACTCGTTCCGTAACACATCATCCCGTGATCAACTCCTTGATCACATTGTGCACATTATGATGATGTCCTACCGAGTGGGCCCAGAGATACCTCTCCGTTTACAGGGAGTGACAAATCCCAGTCTCGATTCGTGCCAACCCAACAGACACTTTCGGAGATACCTATAATGTACCTTTATAGCCACCCAGTTACGTTGTGACGTTTGGCACACCCAAAGCACTCCTACGGTATCCGGGAGTTGCACAATCTCATGGTCTAAGGAAATGATACTTGACATTAGAAAAGCTTTAGCATACGAAGTACATGATCTTGTGCTAGGCTTAGGTTTGGGTCTTGTCCATCACATCATTCTCCTAATGATGTGATCCCGTTATCAATGACATCCAATGTCCATGGTCAGGAAACCGTAACCATCTATTGATCAACGAGCTAGTCAACTAGAGGCTTACTAGGGACATGGTGTTGTCTATGTATCCACACATGTATCTGAGTTTCCTATCAATACAATTCTAGCATGGATAATAAGCGATTATCATGAACAAGGAAATATAATAATAACCAATTTATTATTGCCTCCAGGGCATATTTCCAACAATGTGTGCTGAACTCGGAGGTGTCGTGCGTTCCGTACTTGGATCGGTCGGATCGTGAAGACGTACGACTACATCAACCGCGTTCTCATAACGCTTCTGCTTACGGTCTACGAGGGTACGTGGACGATACTCTCCCCTCTCGTTGCTATGCATCACCATGATCTTGTGTGTGCGTAGGAAAATTTCAAAATTACTACGTTCCCCAACACCGTTGTATGTGAACGTAGAGCTTATCACACCCGATCATCACATGGTGTCTCGGCACGATGAACTTTGGCAGCGGTGCATACTCAGGGAGAACACTTGTACCTTGAAATTTAGTGAGATATCATCTTATAATGCTACCGTTAATCAAGCAGAATAAGATGCATAAAGGATAAACATCACATGCAATCAATATAAGTGATATGATATGGCCATCATCATTTTGTGCCTGTGATCTCCATCTTCAAAGCACCGTCATGATCACTATCATCACCGGCTTGACACCTTGATCTCGATCGAAGCATCATTGTCGTCACGCCAACTATTGCCTCCACGACTATTGATACGTCTCCAACGTATCTATAATTTTTGATTGCTCCATGCTATATTATCTACTGTTTTGGACATTATTGGGCTTTATTATCCATTTTTATATTATTTTTGGGACTAACCTATTAACCGGAGGCCTAGCCTAGAATTGCTGTTTTTTTGCCTATTTCAGGGTTTCAAAGAAAAGGAATATCAAATGGAGTCCAAACGGAATGAAACCTTCAGGAACGTGATTTTCGCACCGAACATGATCCAGGAGACTTGGACCCTACGTCAAGAAACAAAGGAGGAGGCCACGAGGTAGGGGGGCGCGCCTACCCCCAAGCGCGCCCTCCACCCTCGTGGGCCCCCTGTTGCTCCACCGACATACTCCTTCCTCCTATATATACCTACGTACCCCCAAATGATTAGATACGGAGCCAAAACCCTAATTCCACCGCCGCAACTTTCTGTATCCACGAGATCCCATCTCGGGGCCTGTTACGGAGCTCCGCCGGAGGGGGTATCCATCACGGAGGGCTTCTACATCAACATCATAGCCCCTCCGATGAAGTGTGAGTAGTTCACCTCAGACCTACAGGTCCATAGTTATTAGCTAGATGGCTTCTTCTCTCTTTTCGGATCTCAATACAATGTTCTCCCCCTCTCTTGTGGAGATCTATTCAATGTAATCTTCTTTTTGCGGTGTGTTTGTTGAGACCGATGAATTGTGGGTTTATGATCAAGTCTATCTATGAACAATATTTGAATCTTCTCTGAATTCTTTTATATATGATTGGTTATCTTTGCAAGTCTCTTTGAATTATCAGTTTGGTTTGGCCTACTAGATTGATCTTTCTTGTAATGGGAGAAGTGCTCAGCTTTGGGTTGAATCTTGCGGTGTCCTTTCCCAGTGACAGTAGGGGCAGCAAGGCACGTATTGTATTGTTGCCATCGAGGAAAACAAGATGTTTTTTATCATATTGCATGAATCTATCCCTCTACATCATGTCATCTTGCTTAAGGCATTACTCTATTTTCATTAACTTAATGCTCTAGATGCATGCTGGATAGCGGTCGATGAGTGGAGTAATAGTAGTAGATGCAGGCAGGAGTCGGTCTACTTGTCTCGGACGTGATGCCTATATACATTATCATACCTAGATATTCTCATAACTATGCTCAATTATGTCAATTGCTCAACAGTAATTCATTCACCCACCGTAAAATACCTATGCTCTCGAGAGAAGCCACTAGTGAAACCTATGGCCCCGGGTCTATCTTCATCATATTAATCTTCCAATACTTAGTTATTTCCTTTGCTTTTTTACTTTGCTTTTATTTTACTTTGCATCTTTATCACAAAAATACCAAAAATATTATCTTATCATATCTATCAGATCTCACTCTCGTAAGTGGCCGTGTAGGGATTGACAACCCCTTATCGCATTGGTTGCGAGGATTTATTTGTTTTGTGAAGGTACTGGGACTCACGCGTAGCCTCCTACTGGATTGATACCTTGGTTCTCAAAAACTGAGGGAAATACTTATGCTACTTTGCTGCATCATCCCTTCCTCTTCGGGGAAAACCAACGTAGTGCTCAAGAGGTAGCAAGAAGGATTTCTGGCACCGTTGCCGGGGAGGTTCACGCAAGTCAAGTCAAGATCTGACTCCCGACAACGAGCCATTTCTGGCGCCGTTGCTGGGGAGTCTACGCAAAAGTCAATATACCAAATACCCATCACAATCCTTATCTCCCGCATTACATTATTTGCCATTTGCCTCTCGTTTTCCTCTCCCCCATTTCACCCTTGCCATTTTATTCGCCCTCTCTCTCTCTATCCTCCCTCTCTTTTTCCGTTCGCCTCTTTTCCGTTTGCTTGTCGTTATGGTTAGTCCCTTATCTACTCCTTTGTCTCCCGAGTTTGAGGTTCTTCACTTCAAACTAAGGCAAGGAGAAAATTTAAAAGATGTTTGGTTTAGAATGATGGAATCCTATCGTAATTGTACCCTAGAGGTGAATTTTAGAATTTTGCTTTGCAACTTTTATGTTGGACTAAATATGTCTCATAGACAACTTTTGGATTGCGTTGCCAAAGGCAATTTTATTGAAATTGATCCCAGTATTGCGCATGAAATTATAGAAGGTATAGTAGGAACTCTACCTCAACAAAAGGGGCCTCATCATACCCAAGAGGAAACGCAAGTTTTTGAGAAAATTTGCGAAGTAACCAAGATTTTACAAAAGTCTCTTGAACCTCTTAAAAGCATTAGCGGGAATCTCCACCGCATGAATATGTTGATTACCCTTTGCAATAAGCGGTTGGATTCATTAGATCTAAAAATTTCAGAATATGAAGGGAAACATAAATAACCTCCCGGATTCGAGCTTGATTCCGCTAAAAAGTTGAAAACCAAAGATGGCAATACCTAGATCTATCCTTTTTATGCCTAGCTAGGGGCGTTAAACGATAGCGCTTGTTGGGAGGCAACCCAATTTTATTTTTATTCCTTGCTGTTTGCTCCTGTTTAGTAATAAATAATTTATCTAGCCTCTGTTTAGGTTGTGTTTTTTGTGTTTAATTAGTGTTTGTGCCAAGTAGAACCGTTGGGAAGACTTGGGGAAAGTCTTGATATCTTGCTGTAAAAAACAGAAACTTTAGCGCTCATGAGAACTGCTGCCATTTTTATTTGGAAAGTGCTATTTAGTCAATTCTTTTTGCAGATGATTAATAGATAAATTCCTCACGTCCAGCAATTTATTTTAGAATTTTTTGGGTTCCATATCTTGCGCTAGCTACAGATTACTACAGACTGTTTTTGACAGATTCTGTTTTTCGTGTGTTGTTTGCTTATTTTGATGAATCTATGGCTAGTAAAATAGTTTATAAACCATATAGAAGTTGGAATACAGTAGGTTTAACATCAATATAAATAAAGAATGAGTTCATTACAGTACCTTGAAGTGGTCTTTTGTTTTCTTTCGCTAACGGAGCTCACGAGATTTTCTACTTTAAGTTTTGTGTTGTGAAGTTTTCAAGTTTTGGGTAAAGATTTGATGGATTATGGAACAAGGAGTGGCAAGAGCCTAAGATTGGGTATGCCCATGCAACCCCCAAGATAATCTAAGAACACCTAAAAGCCAAAGCTTGGGGATGCCTCGGAAGGCATCCTCTCTTTCGTCTACTTCTATCGGTAACTTTACTTGGAGCTATATTTTTATTCACCACATGATATGTGTTTTGCTTGGAGCGTCTTGTATGATTTGAGTCTTTGATTTTTAGTTTACCACAATCATCCTTGCTGTACACACCTTTTGAGAGAGCCGTACATGATTTGGAATTTGTTAGAATACTCTATGTGCTTCGCTTATATCATTTGAGTTATATAGTTTTGCTCTAGTACTTCACTTATATCTTTTAGAGCACGGTGGTGGATTTGTTTTATAGAAACTATTGATCTCTCATGCTTCACTTAGATTATTTTGAGAGTCTTAAATACCATGGTAATTTGCTTAAATAATCCTAATATGCTAGGTGTTCAAGATTAATAATTTTTTTCTTATGAGTGTTTCGAATACTAAGAGAAGTTTGATGCTTGATGATTGTTTTGAGATATGGAGGTAATAATATCAAAGTCATGCTAGTTGAGTAGTTGTGTATTTGAGAAATGCTTGTGTTGAAGTTTGCAAGTCCTGTAGCATGCACGTATGGTAAACGTTATGTAACAAATTTGAAACATGAGGTGTTATTTGATTGTCCTCCTTATGAGTGGCGGTCGGGGACGAGCGATGGTCTTTTCCTACCAATCTATCCCCCTAGGAGCATGCGCGTAGTGCTTGGTTTTTGATGACTTGTAGATTTTTGCAATAAGTATGTGAGTTCTTTATGACTAATGTTGAGTACATGGATTATACGCACTCTCACCCTTCCATCATTGCTAGCCTCTTCTGTACCGTGCATTGCCCTTTCTCACGTTGAGAGTTGGTGCAAACTTCGCGGGTGCATACAAACCCCGTGATATGATACGCTCTTTCACACATAAACCTCCTTATATCTTCCTCAAAACAGCCACCATACCTACCTATTATGGCATTTCCATAGCCATTCCAAGATATATCGCCAGGCAACTTTCCACCATTCTGTTTATCATGACACATTCATCATTGTCATATTGCTTAGCATGATCATGTAGTTGACATCGTATTTGTGGCAAAGCCACCGTTCATAATTCTTTCATACATGTCACTCTTGGTTCATTGCATATCCCAATACACCGCCGGAGGCATTCATATAGAGTCATATCGTGTTCTAAGTATCGAGTTGTAATTCCTGAGTTGTAAATAAATAGAAGTGTGATGACCATCATTCATAGAGCATTGTCCTAAAAATAAAGAGAAATGCCAAATAAAAAAAGGAAGGCCAAGAATATATATAAAAGGGACAATGCTACTATCCTTTGCCACACTTGTGCTTCAAAGTAGCACCATGATCTTCATGATAGAGAGTCCCTTGTTTTGTCACTTTCATATACTAGTGGGAATTTTTCATTATAGAACTTGGCTTGTGTATTCCAACAATGGGCCTCCTCAAGTGCCCTAGGTCTTCGTGAGCAAGCAAGTTGGATGCACACCCACTTAGTTTATTTTGTTGAGCTTTCATACATTTATAGCTCTAGTGCATCCGTTGCATGGCAATCCCTACTCCTTGCATTAACATCAATCGTTGGGCATCTCCATAGCCCATTGATTAGCCTCGTTGATGTGAGACTTTCTCCTTTTTTTGTCTTCTCCACATAACCCCCTCATTATATTCTATTCCACCCATAGTGCTATGTCCATGGCTCGCGCTCATATATTGCGTGAAGGTTTATAGGTTTGAGATTACTAAGTATGAAACAATTGCTTGGCTTGTCATCGAGGTTGTGCATGATGAGAGCATCCTTGTGTGACGAAAATGGAGCATGACTAAACTATATGATTTTGTAGGGATGAACTTTCTTTGGCCATGTTATTTTGAGAAGACATAATTGCTTAGTTAGTATGCTTGAAGTATTATTATTTTTATGTCAATATGAACTTTTGTCTTGAATCTTTCGGATCTGAATATTCATACCACAATTAAGAATAATTACATTGAAATTATGCCAAGTAGCACTCCACATCAAAAATTCTGTTTTTATCATTTACCTACTCGAGGACGAGCAGTAATTAAGCTTGGGGGATGCTTGATACGTATCCAACGTATCTATAATTTTTGATTGCTCCATGCTATATTATCTACTGTTTTGGACAATATTGGGCTTTATTATCCACTTTTATATTATTTTTGGGACTAACCTATTAACCGGAGGCCCAGCCCAGAATTGTTGTTTTGTTGCCTATTTCAGGGTTTCGAAGAAAAGGAATATCAAACAGAGTCCAAACGGAATGAAACCTTCAGGAACGTGATTTTCTCACCGAACATGATCCAGGAGACTTGGACCCTACGTCAAGAAACAAAGGAGGAGGCCACGAGGTAGGGGGCGCGCCTACCCCCCAGGCGCACCCTCCACCCTCGTGGGCCCCATGTTGCTCCACCGGCGTACTCCTTCCTCCTATATATACCTATGTACCCCCAAATGATCAGATACGGAGCCAAAACCCTAATTCCACCACCGCAACTTTCTGTATCCACGAGATCCCATCTTGGGGCCTATTCCAAAGCTCCGCCGGAGGGGGTATCCATCACGGAGGGCTTCTACATCAACATCATAGCCCCTCTGATGAAGTGTGAGTAGTTCACCTCAGACCTACGGGTCCATAGTTATTAGCTAGATGGCTTCTTCTCTCTTTTT